>NC_056750.1:781989224-782076724 GCF_019279795.1 Protopterus annectens | reverse complement strand
ACAAAGTATATGACAATCATTTAATATTTAGAGAAATTTTCGACAGTTTGTAGAGAAACTAAAGGTAAGTTAGTCTAACATGAATAGGAACTGCAATATGAAGTGAGGGAAAAACAGACTTATGGTATATTTAGAAAGAAAGTCAGAGAAGAGATTTAATTAGCAGTAAGGAAGTAATTAAAGAAGGGAGAGTAAGGAGGTATAAGGAATGAAAATGAAAATATAGTTTATATTGGTTAAAGCAAAAACACGACAAGATTTTAGCTGGGAAGCTTTTCAGAGTGATTTTGAAAGATGGGAGGGAGGGTACTGATCTGGTGGATACAGGTAAGGAGTTCCAGGTCTTGGCAATCTTGTACAAATACAGACAATGCCCAGCAGGTTTGTTAGTTTTGTAGACAGACAGGGATTTTTGGTCACTGGATCGCAATGACCAACTGGGAACATAGTGGTCTAGAATGTTTTAAGTGCTGGACAGGCAGGTGGACACTGGATAATTTTAGAGTTGGTAAGTTGTGTATATATTAGGTGATGTAGCAGTTCTAACCAATTAAGGCTTTTCAGTGATATATAGTGGTGGGTTCTGAAAGGGGTATGTGCTGCAAATTTAGAATCTTTGTTATAGCATTGTTCAGGATTTCATTTTTGTGAAGTCTGGAGGTTAGCAAGGATTGGTATGCCATACAGAAGATTGGGGAAGAGATCAGTAAAGGCAAATTTCACACTCCTCAAAACTGAGGTGGAATCCTTCAAAGCCCAAAATACGCCCAGACCACAGAATCCTTTATAAATGCATTCTATGAACACCTTCAGGAATGCATGGATCATGCGATCCCAAATAAAACCAAGACCCAATCCTCCAAAGGCAGACGTCCTGTCTGGTGGACCCCAACCATAAACAAACTATACAATAGAAGGAGGAAGCTACTAAATGATAGAGCAAAATCCCAAAAAGAGAAGGCATCACTGATCAGTATTACCAAAAAACTACGGGCACACATAAAATTGTCTAAGGCCAGCTTCAAGAGAAAAATTGCACAGGACACTAAGGATAATCACAAGGCTTCTTTAGTTATGTTAGGAACCTGGGTGGTAATTCCCAGATACGCTCAGAATTAGTCCAAAATGACAAAAATACACGAACCCACAGACATTGCCAACATCCTAGCTGACAGGTTCAGCGAAACTTCTCCCCCACCAAAAGGGCAAATATCTATCCCAGCAGAGTGCTGCCCCTGACATCTCAGATGCTCAGGTAAGAGCCCTCTCCAAAGCAGAAAACACAGCATCAATGGGACCAGACGGTGTCCCGGGCTGTGTCCTACATGAACTCCAAGAAGAGCTAAACCCAAACATAATACTACTGTTCAATCTCAGCCTTACTACAGGATATGTGCCCAAAGAGTGGCGTACAGCAACAGTGGTCCCTCTCCATAAAGGTGGTGCCTCAACGGATCCTGGAAACTATCGCCCCATAAGCCTGACTAGCTTGGTCTGCAAAGCTATGGAAAGGATCATCATGGACCTCATAAATAAAGATATTGGGGACCTACAAACACTGGATCCTACCCAGTTCGGCTTTGTTAAGGGCAGATCCTGCCTCTTAAACCTGGTTGATTTCTTTGAAACAGTCACCAAGGCCATTGGGGAAGGTGGTCCACACAGCCTACCTGGACCTCGCTTCGATACACAATACCCCACTCGGGCATTATAGATAAGCTCACCAGCTTAAATATAAACCCCTATGTCACTAAATGGATTGCACATTGGCTCAAGGACAGAACCCACATGGTTAGAATTGCTGGAGCCATGTCAGACTCCAAACCAGTTACAAGTGGTGTCCCACAAGGCTCAGTCCTGGGACCTCTTATATATTTAGGTACAGGCCAACACGGAAGGACTGTGGCTGACAGATGACTGCAACATAATCACTCTCCAGCCGACACAAGCATCCTCCAAAAGGGCCTCATAGAAACAGACAACTGGTGCCAGAGCCATGGCCTCAAGCTAAATGCCAAAAAGTGTATAGTCATCCCCTTTGGCAAAAACAAAGTGCCCACAAATTACCACATAGGTGGTAATCCATTAAGTACAGAAGAAGTAATTAGGGACCTGGGGACCCAAGTTGATAGCAGTCTCTCATTTGACAACCACATGGCCAAAGTGGTTAGAAAAACATTTTATATAGCCCACCTAATCATGAAGGGATTCACATCTAGATCAGGGGACGTCATTGTGCCTCTTTACTCATCCCTCATCAGGCCCATAATTGAGTACAATGCCCCTTTTGGGATGTACCTTACCAGACACCTGCAGCAACTGGAAAGACCCCAAAATTACCTCACTAAGAGGATCAAAGGGCTCAAACAGATGCCTTATGCTGCTCGGTTAAAGAAACTCCAGCTCTACTCAGTGGCATAACGCCTGTTCAGAGGCGATCTGTGCCTGACGTATAAAGCCATGTCCAACCTGGAATTAATGGACATGCTGCACCCCAGAAAATCCAAATCCCATCGAGCGAGAGACTTGAACCTCAGCACTGAAATAAATAGGACATGCTGGAGGGACAGATTCATAACCCAGAGGCTCCCTTCACTCTGGAATAAAATCCCAGTCCAGGTTAGGCAGAGTCCCTCATTGAGTCTCTTCAAGAGGAATCTTGATGAGTGGATGGCAGATCGTAGGTTTACCCCGGGTATCACTTCTGTGTCACTGTTAGACAGAGGCACAGTATACTAACATCGAAAAAGGGCATAGCAAAATTAATTTTAAAATGGGTGGCGAAAGCCAAACACATTCTGGCTAGGCTTATAAATGCCCTAGGGCAGATAGCCTAGTATGAACCTATGAACCTATAAGTGTAGTTTTAGTTGCATTGGTGAGAAAGTTTTTGGCTCTGTAAAGCATCCCTAGTTTTTGAGTTTTTCTTGTGCAATTTTGTATATGCAGGTCAAATGTAAGATTATCATCCACTATCACCCCTAACAGTTTGCTATGAGAAGTGACTTCAATGGTTGTATTATCAAGAGAGGGGACTTTATTACTTTTTTCTTCATGAGAGAGGGATTTGAGGGAAAAAAGTTGTAGTTTGGTCTTTTTGGGCTAAGCATAAATTATGAGTTACAAAGCAATATTGCAATGCCTGTTAAAGCTTCCTGAGTATTTTTTGAGGTGTGCCATATTGTCAGCTGTGCAAATAAAGAGTTGAATCATCTGCTTATTGTATTAGAGTGGCCTGCTGTATGGAAGTATAGAGGGTGTTGGCGAAAATGTTTAAGAGGAGAGGATCAATGGCAGTACCTTGTGGTTTACCAGTGGTGACCGGGAGGCAAGGAGAGAGCACGGAGTGCCATTTTACTGACTGATACCTATTGGAAAAGTAGCTTTTGGACCACAGAATAACTTTATTGACCACAGTGGGTGAAACATAAAAATAAAGAGTTACAGGTACCTTCCTGTGTGTGTTTTCTTTTGCAAGGAACATTAAATATGATAAGTAAAATTATATAACAACATGGGGAAACAAATTTATAAAGAAAAGTATTATGAGACTTCATTTAGCTTCAACATGGTATGGACTGAGAAAGCTGAGTAGGATAGAAATGCCAAAGTGGAGAAGAAACTGAACTGAGAAAACAGGACAGAAATGCTGCAGTGGGGATGAAATTGTTAATTCATGCTTTTTAAATTTGTGGTAGTATAGGACCATTCTGTAGTGAGGAAAATACACTCTGGGAAAAGGAAATGCTGTGCTTATAACATAGTTGTTCTTTAAGGATGTTAAACAGAACTTAAAAGAAACATTGTGCACTTGCTAATATGCCATGTTAGCCCATATCTCTAAAACTTTTCCCAATGCATACCTTTCCTGTTGTATGAAATGATTTAACTAACTATAGTGATTAAATAAATGGAAATTTGTGATAAACCTGTAAATATTGTTATGCAGATCTAGTCACAAGCTTGTAACACTTAATGCACTGCAAAATTTGTTTTCTTCTGTATAGTCATTTTCTGTCTTTTACTATTCCAAGTCTGGACCATAGCTGAAACGGGTCAAATGAGTAGTCCTACCCAGTTATGAAATAAATAGAAATAAATAATCAGACACTTTATGTTAACAATAGAACTTCTGATCTACAATGATTGTATAGTGAGGAAATCATACATTAGGGAAAATAATAAAATGTCCTTATAGAGTAGCAGCAAAGTCATGCTTGTTTTAATGTGCAGTAGTGTATAGTTATTTTACAAGTGCATTAAGAACACAGTTACCAGGTCATGCACCACAACAATTCTTATATACGCTGCAGTGTACTTGCCCTCTGACTTCTCAAGAACTGCCATTTATACACAAATTACTCATAAAAGGTTAAAGGAAAAATCAGAAGTATTGCAACATTAGTGTGCAGCACTGCAGCATTGCTTTGAAAAAGCAGGTACAGTGACATGAAAATAACTAAAAAGTGCTTTACTTGCTAAAGGGCTTATTTCCCACCTTTCCTCTAACTAGTCTAGTCCAGATACAGATTTGCTGTATCCAGGACTGTTTGTAAGCTTCTGAGACCCCCAAGCCTTTCTGTGTTGGAGGGAAGCATTCTAGCTTATCAGTGGAAGTGGTAAGCACTAGGTAGCCTATCTCTCACAAGATCCAGGTACAGATTCTTTAATTTGCTTATTCATGCTCAGCACTTGTTCATAACTTGTTCTTATCACTAAATAAGCTATAAATTACTACATCACTCAAACTTGATCTTTGCCTAGAGGAAAATGGTTTTTGTACTTGCTTTCCTCACTTGCTTAGAGAAAAACAGCTCTTATACTCACTTTCCTCACTTGTCTAGTGGAAAGTAGTTTTTTATTCAGGCATGTCCAAGGGACATCTCCCAGTGTTCTCTCCTGTCTATCTGATGAATCTGAGCATCTTGAGGCAATGTAGCAATTGCCTCATGCACACAGACAGCCCTCTCCTCCTACCACCCAACAACACAACCTGTGAGAGATGCACATATCTAGCCAAAATGGAGGTAAAGCTCTCTCCAAGACTGAACTTGACAGTCAAGCGAAGAAGGTAAACACTTGCACCACACTCATCACATAGTCCCATTAAACCTACACCACCAAAATCCACACATAGAAACACAAAAACATTTGCAGAGGCTCTCATTAATAATCTGCTCAAGCAACAGAGACCTCCAAAGCAGAAACACAAGCAACCTCCACCCACCCAACACAACCCAAATGACACATAGCCCACAGACTCAGTGTGGCAATAAACCACACCCCATAAGGCAAACCAACGTACCCAATACACTAGTCATAGGTGACTCTATAGTCAGGCACACTGATGTCCCACTCACCAGGCTAAACAAGGAGAAGGTTACTGTCAGCTGCCTGTCGGGTACCAGGATCCGCCACATAACCCATGCACTCAAGTCACTCCACAACAAGTACAAGTATGACTCTGTCATTGTCCATGTTGGTGTAAATGACCTGAGATGTACCTCCCTGGACTACATGAAAAGAGACATGGAAGAGCTCTCCAATCTTGTAGCCCAGGCAGGTATGACCCTAGCCCTCAGTAGCATCTTGGCATCGCCCAGAATGATACAGCAGTACAAGGACAAAATGATTGACTTCAACAATTAGCTAAGCTTCTGGTATCATTCTAAGGGGATCCAGTATCTGTCTGCCTGGGATGACATGGTTGACAGACCACGATGCTTTGCCAGAGATGGCCTGCACCTGTCGGCCCTGGGATTCCAGATACTGGCTAAGTCTCTTGTGGCCCTATAGTGCCTTTTTAGGCAAGGTTCAAATGAAAAATTCACCACTGTAACAGGAACTGGCAAGAAAAAAACTGAGGGTAATGTTACTCAATGCTAGAAGTCTAAATCTCAAAATGCACTCACTCGAGGCACTCCTTAAAATGGAGAACATCTATATCTGTGCAGTGACTGAGACCTGGTTCAAGGTGCTAGAGAGCACCCCTGCATTACCAGGCTATAACTCATACCACACTTTTCAGCCATCTAACCCAGACTAGAACACCAAAGGTGGAGGTGTGTCTATATTCATTAAGGATATTCACACCTCCAGGCTAGTTGCGCAGCATAATGCGTCCGAGGTTATCCAAGTCCAACTAACTCTGGGCAAAACTGCAATCCAAATTGTAGCTTGCTACAGATCCCCCACCATGCCCCAGGATTCCCACTCCTCTTTTCTTGATATACTGGAAAATATTAGGGTTCAACCAAACACCCTAATAATGGGCGATTTCAACTACCCCATCATTAACTGGGAAAACTACTAATGTACTTTGCTCAATGGTTTCTAATTCATAATTTCCAATGCCCTGGATCAACTTATCCACACCCCCACCAGGGGAAACAATATCCTAGACCTAGTAATTACCAACATGAGTGACTGGTGTTCCATACCTGAAGTCAACTCCTATTTGGTCATATTCGACCATAAGCTAATCACCCTAGATATCCACATCTCAATCAAGTAAAGTAGGTGCAGAACCAACAATTAAATATATATAGCACAATATCCTTATTTAACATTTAAAACATACACACATAAATCAATAATATACATGTTACACGGACCAATATGACCTAAAATATAAACATTCAAACTGGTAAATAAACAGATGGTGGCTTCCAAAGTACATAGTCTGATCATAAATAACAATACCTCACTCATATTATTTCTGTGCTCTAGATATCCACATCCCGCCCCCACCCACCATTAAGAAAACCACCGTAAAAAATTTCTCCAAAGCCAACTTCATGCTTCTTAAGACAGAAGTGACGAACTTCATGACACCCATGCAGATGGACAATACAGTTATGACTGCTGAATTCTACACAAATGCACTTTATAAGCACTTACACAAGTGCATGGATTGTGCTGTCCCAAAGAGAACCAAGACACTATCCTTCAAAAAAAAGAAAGCCAATCTGGTGGTCCCCTGCCATAAACAAACTCTACAACAGAAGGAAGAAACTGTTGCAAAAGAGAGTAAAATCCCATGAGTGGAGGAGCTCCCTGGTCAGCCTCAGCCTCAGTAAGAAGCTGCGATCCCTTATAAGATCCTCCAAAGCTAGGTATGAAAACAAAATCACCACTGATTCTAAGGGCAACCACAAAGCATTCTATAGCTATGTCAAGAATCTCAATGGCAATACCCAGATCTGCTCAGAGTTACAGCACAACAGCATGAAAATTACAGAACAAACTCATATTGCCAACATCCTGGCAGATAGGTTCAGTGCTACCTTTAACCCCCTCTCACCTCCTAAAGGGCCCATATCTATACAGGAAGAATGCAGAGTCCCTGTAATTACATCTATGCAGGTAAAAGCTGCACACTCCAAAACCAAAAACACAGCATCCATGGGACCGGACAACATCCCAGGCTGCGTTTTATACAAACTTCAGAATGAACTGGCTCCCCACCTAAGCACCACGTTCAATCATAGACTCATGTCAGGCTTTGTGTCCACTAAATGGTGCACAACAACAGTTATCCCACTCCACAAAGGGGGAGCCACCACTGATCCTGGGAACTATCGCCCTATTAGCCTGACGAGCCTGGTCTGCAAGGCCATGGAACATATCATCATGGAACTCATAAACAAAGACACTGGTAACCTCCAAACTCTGGACCCCACCCAGTTCGAGTTTGTGAAAGGCAGATCATGCCTTCTGAACCTTATTGACTTCTTTGAGGCAGTCACCAAAGCCATAGATGAAGGTAAGATGGTTCACACAGCCTATCTTGACCTCACCAAGGCTTTTGACACCCACCCCCATTCTGGAATTATAGCTAAACTCACTAAACAAGGTATAAATCCCTACGTCACAAGATGGGTTGCCAACTGGCTCACTGACAGAACCCACACTGTAAAAGTTACAGACTCCAAACCAGTGACAAGTGGAGTACCACAGGGTTCAGTCCTGAGATCTCTCCTGTTTGGTATCATCTTCTTTGAAGTACAGGCTAACACAGAAGGCCTCTGGCTAATGAAGTTTGCAGATGACTGCAAACTAGGTGCCATAGTCGAGTCCCCAAATGATGTGGACATCCTACAGAAGGGCCTCACTGAGATAGATGCCTGGTGTCGGGGGCATGGCCTCAAGCTCAATGCCAAAAAGTGCATTGTCATCCCCTTTGGAAAAAACTCTGTACCCATGAACTACCACATAAACGGCAGTCTACTTAAGGCTGAATGTGTGATAAGAGGCCTTAGGACCCAGATGAACAGTAGTCTTTCCTTTGATAATCACATTGCCACAGTAGTCAGGAAATTCTTGTATGTAGCACACCTCATCACAAAAGGGTTCTCATCCAGGAAAAAAGAGGTCATTGTTCCCCTCTACTCAGCACTCATTAGACCCATTATAGAGTACAACACCCCTTTTGGAATGTACCTCACAAGACATCTGCAGCAGCTGGAAAGGCCACAGAAGTACCTCACAAAGAGGATTACTGGCCTCAAACAGATGCCCTACACTGACCATCTCAAAATACTCCAGCTTTACTCTAGCATATTGCCTACTCTGAGGAGATCTCTGCCTAACATATAAAGCTATGTTAAACCCACAGCTGTTGGACATGCTACACCTAAAGAAATTCCACTCCCTCCGAGCAACATGCTCTAGGAACCTAAACCATGTCACCACAATAAACAGGACATGCTGGAGGGATAGATTCCTGTCCCAGAGACTTCCAATATTCTGGAACAAGCTACCCATCTATGTCAAGCAAAGTTCCTCATTAGCATTCTTCAAGAAAAATCTTGATGAGTGGATGGGAAATAGGAAATACACTCCGGGGATCACTTATGTGGCTCTGCTCGACAGGGGCACAGGAAATTAACTTTCTTTGGTGGCATAAGCCAGGGAACCTTGTTGGCTAGGCTTATTTAGGCCCTTGGGCTGACAGCCTAGTACCTACCTTTGAACCTATGATCATACTTTTGAGGAAGACAAAAAGCTGAATTGATCTGAGAAATTCTGATCAAATTACTTTCTCGAGTTTGTCTCTTGGTTAACAGTAGAACTGAGTTCTTTAAATTTCTTTATGGAGAAATGTCTTTAACAAAGGTCTTTCAACAAGTTTTATCCTCTCTTCAGGAATTATATCTAAAAATTGACAACTACTAGCTAAAACTTTTTAAAGTACAAGGAAATAATGTTAAGCAAACTGAAATAATTGAATAACTTTCAAATCAAAGAAGTAGAATCTGCTCTAAATGAAACTGATGGGAAAACACGAGAAGGGGAGATAAAGAATTAATTAAAAAAACATGGGCCAAATCTCCTTTAAAAATTGGTATGTATACAATTTGATAGTGGCTATGAATCTAAGACTTTGGAGAAGAGGAAGGAATTCTGGCCAATAATTAAAGCAGTAAAACAAACAAAAAAAAAAAACATTAAAGCCCATTTACTCTCCCCACCAAAAATAAAAATATTTCATGCATTAGGAGAAAAAAATGTTGTTCTTTGGACAAAGCAAAAAATATAGTCAAAAACAATAATCTATTCCATTTACTAGACAATATGGGATTACCTGTAACCATGAAGAGATTTTCTGGAAAAAAGTAGTTGTCTGAGGAAACCACTAAGAAACAAGTAACACTTATCATCTCATCAGTATCTTCAAAAAGGAAAAAAAGAAGACATTTTTCATCATTTTATTTTTTTAATTCTCATCTAATTAAAGGTGAAGTCACTTGTCTCGTACATGTTTAAGTAAGCATCTGTCTATACAGTTCAGTATAGTGGGAACATTTTCTGTGTGAGATGTGCAGTTTGGATCTCTTTATGTCAGTACAACAACTTTTAAATGTTAGATTTAGTGAGGAGAAATGAACTAGCAAACACTTCACAATTAAGCAATTTAAAATCTAAATAAATCTGTTTAATCATAGATTAATATGTCAGAAATAAATAGCATTTTTATTTGTTATACGATCTAGATTGTACTCAGTCTTTTAGACTAGTGTTACAAATGTACTTTAATACAATTGGTTAAGTTTGATTTGGTACATACTTGTAATTTAAATTTATTTAGCAATATTAATGCAGTGGTAGTATTATCAATCTTTTTTTCTAAATCACAGTTAAGTTCAATTACAAATTCTATTAAACTAAATGTAACTGATTGATGTGTTCATGTACAGATCACCACAAACACTGAAGCCTTTTTCCTTTCAGCTTCTGGCTTCTTTATGTATATTTGGGTAAAAAAAATGAATGTTAAAATATCAAAAGAATTAGCCTCATAAGTTAAAAGAAGCATTTTATACATTCTCTGTTAAGAGAGAGACAGATATGTCCTGATATAACACAGGAAACTAAAGGGTAGGAAAACATTTTATGTTACTTATCTATGTCTTTAAAAGTAACAAATCTAATTTACTAAAACAGTCAGTTATACTCTTTGCTCATCCTGAAATTGTTTTACAGTTATGGGGAGATGTGAAGGGAGATTAAAGTGAATTTCTTAGAAGAAAATATTAAATACTAATAAAGAATCTACTAATGATTTTGAAATGTTTGTGTATGGGGTATGATTGTGTTGAAGAACATGATTGGCTTCCATAGTTTGAAATTATGAGCTGCATATTTATGAGCAGTTGTACACTGACAGCAACTCTTTTGGTATGAGCAAATAATACTTTAAAAATGATTTTTTCTCAAATTGTTTTATTTTCCAAATACATTTGAATGAATTCCATAGAATTTATACATAGCATCTTAAATAACTATGTACACTATTTACATTAGCCTGACACTATAACAGATCTTATTGTATACAGTTAATTTATAAGTATATCCAATCCATTATCAGAGTGTTTGATCAATTATTGTATAGTGTCAATCAACAATAAGACCTTTCCCAAAGGGTTGTTGATAAATGGCTTTGGACAAATTCTTAGTTGTTTAATTTTAATTTTCAATAATGCTGTGGACTTCAGTTGTCTGTAGAAGTCTTCCAAAGTTGGTATTGTGTTTGTATTCCATCTTCTTGTTATATACTTTCTTGAAATTGCAAGTATAGTCCATACTAGATACGTTTGACCTATTCAAATGAGGACCTTCATCACATTTAATAATACAAGAGCTTTAGTTAAATAAAATGATTCATTAAATAAAGCTTATAGAAAGTTATTACTACCATTCCAAAATGGCTTAATTTTAACACAATCAAAGGAAATGTGGTTCCAATCTGCATTGTGTACTTGCTCACATCTCCAACATATTCCTTTTATGGAAGAACTAATTTTACTGATTCTGTCTGGGGTTAAGAATGCTCTGTGCAAGCATTTCATAGGTTCATAGATTAGTATTAAGCTAACTGCCCTTGCGAGCCATTTTAAGCCTAGCCAATTATCCCTTGTGAGACTCAAACCCTGCACCTTGTGCTTGCAAGGCAAACACCTTAACCATTAGGCCACCCAATTAAAAACTTTCCAGCATTGTGTAAAGGATGTATGTTTTATCGATAATAAAATATTTGTTTTAATATCTTCAGTTAACTGTATTGAGTGTCCTTCTGTTATATATTTCTAATATGAGGTTTTGGGTGGTGTTTTATAGTTTAACAATATTTTGTAAAATTTTGAAATACTGTTTCCCATGTCAAAGTCATTACATATGATTTCATGCATGTAGTTTGTAAATGTAGGAATTTCTTTAAATGAAGAATTGTTAATTATTCTACTTAAATCTTGCGAATATGCAGAATACTATGTAAAGTTAGTCAGTCCTGTTGTGGAATTTTGTATGCTGTTTTTATTACTTGCATATCTAAAACTTTTAGTTCTTTGATACATTGGAACCAACAAAAAATCCTTTCTGTTCCCAGGAATTAATAATTTCTCTATATATTTTATGTGGAAAATTCTCTGTGACTATAAATGGTGTTAAAAGATCGAACCAGATTTTTAAATCTATATTTGCATTAATCATTTTCCTAAATGAGTCAATATAATAATTAATCATACAAGTTTTAGTGGGCTTAGTTATGTTATATTGTATACTAATACATAATATGTGCCATAGCAAATTGTTTTTATCTGTTATTTGAAATTGTTTTTGTAAATCAAATTTATTTATTGATATACAGTTAGTAATTGTTTCCAATACTTTAAAAAATTCTGACTTCTCTAATCACTACCCGAAACTGTGATTCCATTCTTTAAAGTCTGAAATTTTTAGAACTTTATCACATAAAACCTTTAAAAAATTCTGGTCACAAATAAAATATAACAGATATCATTTAGAAATAAAAACATTCTGCAAAAACAATTACTGCAATCTTATCATACTCCAGAAAGGCTGGTCTGGGCAAGCAGTCTCAAATAATGCTGGCATTATTGTGGTCAAAAAGGCACGTAGCACATGTGGTAGGCTTGTCCCAAAATTCAAAAGCAATGGGAAAAAATGCATTTATTATTCATACAATTAACCATTCATTGTATTAAACATACTTACTCTTTGGCCCAAATTCCAAGAGTTGCTCTCGTAAGACTGTTCTGATTCCAAAAGATTTGCTCTCACTGTTAATTGACTTACTTCAGTGTAGGGCCTATCTATAAACAGGCTTACACTGGGGGCCAGATTTCAACACACTCACTTTCAGTATAAGTGGCCACTTACACTGAGGCCAAGTCTTTTCAGGCCCTTTGGATCCTGTGTTTAAATGATTTTCTTTTGGAAAATGAACAAAAGTATTATAACAAAACATTTCGTCTGTATGGAACTCCCCTGAAATTTTGGGTTTTCCTTTGAATGGTCGTCTTTCTTTATGCAAATTAAAATGGTTGATAATAATTTATTTAACATTTGTTTGCCAGGATAGTTCAGCTGGACAACAAGTGTCCGTTTCCAATGGAGTCCTGGGGAGAAAAACTCCGTAAGTTTACAGAGAGAAGAAAAATTTACAAAAGAGACATTACAGAGTAGTTGCATACAGATTGTAGACTTTACAGCAGTTAGTATACAATAAGAGGATATTACCCCTTTTAGTTGAAAATACAAGTGTACAAAATATACAATTAGAGCAGAGAAGAACCTGATAGACCATTGCATAATATTTCACAACTGAATAAGAGTACATAAATGTTTAAGTTTCCATATATACATTCAAGAAAATATAAATGTAACAGTATATATATATATATATATATATATATATATATATATATATATATATATATATATACACACACATACATACACATATACACACACAGTCACACACACATACATAAGTTATTGCTCACACATGATAGGAATAGTTAGAGTGTGTTGTTTGTGTTGTCCAGGACAGATGGGGTGTAGAAACAGTGAGTGGATGAGGCTTCAGGGGGTCAATTACAGTTGCAAAGATGGTTGGTGATGAGGTATATTTTAATTAGGTTTTGAAGGGAGGGTGTGTGGTTTTGTAGTCTGAGGTCAGGGGGAAGGTTGTTCCATATTTTTGCTATTTAATGGGCCAATAGTGATTCCCCAGAGTTGTTTTTGCATGTGATGGATTCGATTAAGACTTTGTTGGAGGACTGAAGTTGTCTATTTGAACTGTAGAAGTTCAGCATGCCAGTCAGGTCAGGGGTTATCTCCGGATAGTACAAAATTAGATGAGCTAGGCTGAGCTCATGGTACTTTAATAGGTTCGGAAATTCAAGGCAGTGCAAGGCTTGTAGGGAAAGGCAGGGGTGGGATCATGATTTGGCATTGGTAGTGAATCTAGCAATTTTGTTGTAACAGATGGAAAGTTTATTAAGGTCAGTTTTGTAAAGAGTAGTGAGAATTGGGGATACATAAAGTAGAGTAGATAGGAGGTGGGTCCTGGTTATTGCAATTCAAGATTCAGTGGTTAGATAACTTTTACAGCAATAGAGGGAACCTGGCTTTTTGTGGACTTTATTGATGGTTGTTGATATGTGCTTTGTGAATTTGAGTTGCTGGTCAATGGTAACTCCTAGGAGTTTAGCTTCAATGACAAGGCTGATTTGGGTTTTATTGGCGGAGAGTATACAGAAGGTAAGGTTGCTTGTTTTAGTAGACTGGAATAGCATTTGTTGTGTTTTGTTGGGATTTAGAATGAGTTGTTAAGCCAGTTCTCTATTTCAAAGAAGGCTTTTTATTGGACAAGTTAGATGTTGGGGGCAGAGCATGAGAGTTGTTTTGTCAGCGTATTGTACTATGTCAGCTTTAGAGGTAGCTGAGTGGAGTTGGTTTGTAAAGATATTAAAAAGAAGGGGTCCTAAGATTGATCCTTGCAGCACACCTAAGGAGGTCGGGAGTGGGGGGGTAGAAAGTTATGCCATTTTATGGATTGTTGGCGGTTATCTAAATAGCTTTTAAACCAGAGTAGGGTGGGATTGTTAAGGTTGAAGTCAGAGAGACAAGACAATAGTTTATTATGTAAGACTGTGTTGAATGCCTTGGATAAATCTAGGAAGGTAGCTGAGACTAAATTTACCTAGATTCCTGAGAGAGTTTATAGTACTGGCAAATTTGAGTAGGGCAGTGCTGGTGCTGTGGAATGGGCGAAATCCGTGTTGGGTTGAGGAGAGAAGGTTGTTGGTGAGGAGACAGAAGAGGAACTGGTGACCAATACATCTTTCTAGGATCTTAGAGAGGGGTGACAGAAGTGCAACTGGTAGATAGTTGGAGGGGTCTAGGGAGTGGCCACCTTTGTGGGGCGGTATGATATATGTTTTTTTTCACAGGGATGGAACGGTATATTCGGTGATGGATCTATTTATTAGAAGTGAAATGGGACAGGCTATAGCTGTGGATGCAATTTGGAGGTATTTGGCAGGATGGTTATCGGCTGCAAGGGTGGTTGGTTTGCGTTTGGCTAGGAGATTTTGGATAGTAGAGGTAGGAAAAAACTTAAGTGTGAAAGGTATGGTAATGATTTGGGCCTGAGGTGGTTGTGGGATAACCACATGATGGTGATAAGGTACACAAATATAGAGTTGTACTTTTTTAGTCTCAAGTCAAGAATAATGCTTCAGGATGTGCAAAGAACTGGTTTATTCCATAAACAGCACTGGGTGACTGCCTATTCAAAATTTCAGATCAGTCTTTCAGAACAAAGAAAACTGCATTATTTTGTACCTCTTCTTATCAATTTCATGCACACAGAACTCTGATGTTACATACTTTTTAACAACCAATGTATATTAAAATATTATATGCTCTTGTGAGCCTCGGTTAGAGTTTCATGTGAACACTTGACTATATGCCTTTTTAAAACACAGACCATATGGTCTAAGAATCTTAACCTTTGACCTTGTAACAGTCAGTACCAGTATGCACTATCTTTACAGACATCCTTGCAATGACTCATCCCCTAGCCTGAGAAGGCCATAGCTTACAAAAGATTCCTGACACATTGTTAATGGAGAAAAGAAAGAAAAACATTCTGAAACCAGTATATTTTAAACATAGTACAATCCCTTAACTTCTTTAGCATTTACTTTGCCTTCAGTTATCTCTCAGTATTCTATAATTTGATAGTGAAGAGACTGCAGTTATAAGGCATTTGAAATATAACGCTACAACTTATGTGAAACTGTATTTTGTATAATCATGCATCTACATTACATTTTGTTTTCAACATAAACATTTTATTTGACTCATTTGTGATGAAGTTAATATGCATTTCATGAAGAATAATCATGAAACAATATATTTTTTTGTACCAGACCTCCTCCATTTGACACTATTAATGTCACACAACACACACAATTATATTTTACTATACAGTAATAAAAACAATACTTTTTGTTGAGAGAGGGTGGTGGAAAGTGTAAATTATACTGCTTCTATCAAATTTAGCAACTTTATGTAATCTATCTCGATCAAAAGGGGAAAAAAATAAAAAGGAAAAAAGGCAATTTCATTCTTTGAAGTGAATTTAATTGTATTAATATATCACAACCAAATGCAACTAGGATACCCAGGACATCAGCTTCATGAAAAGTTATTAAAAGTGGACAGAGTTAATACAATTACAAGATACCCCCACACTAACAAGCAGTCTCTCTTCATTAATCTCATTACCCATATGCTTTCAGCGCACAACTGAGAATAAACAAAGTGCTCATATCTCAGGAGCTTGTTTCCAGTGTAAATAATTGTAAAATAATTCCATGCCTTCTTTCAGACCACAGTGTTTTAATCGTCAAACCAGCCAGTCTTTTGCAATACCAGCCTTTATGTATGGCATTCCAACATATTTACTTAAAATTAGAACATTTCAAAACTGGCTCACAAAAGAAATAGAACTTTTATGGAATACAGTAATAAAAAAGAATCAAAATAACGACATGGGATCCATTAAAAGGTTGTAAATTTCATAGAGAGACTTACTGGCATAGGACGAAAATTAATGGCAAAACAAAATATGGGATATGCAAAATAATTCCTAAAAGATTAAAATGTTTCAAAAAGGTATTAAAACATTATTGGAACAAATAAATATTTTAAATAAGAAATATCAGAACGTATTAACTCACACAATTGAATCAGCACTAGAAAAACTTAAAAGTTCCTCTTGTGCAACAGTGCCTAAGGGATGCATAATCTACCAAAACCATTACAGTATTAGCAAGAAATAATCATATTAAATAACTAAAATACATAACATAAAAATGCAAAAACAGAAATTTAGGAGATATTAGCAGAATTTAGAAATTACTATAAAAACCAGAACAAAAACACAAAGGTATGTGATTCTGATGATTTCTACATAAATAACTTTTGGGGAATTTAGATTTATAGCAAAATATAATCTCACTATAAACGTAAATACTTGTGAAGTTCTATAAATAAAAAAAAAACAATATTAAATCACCAGGAATACATGGTATTAATTAATTCTAGATGATCAATATGTTAATACATTATGAGAATTAATTTAGGAGAAAAATTAATTAAAATATTTAACAAAATATTGGGAAGAAACAAATAGATTTTTTTATAAAATTCAAACTGAAATACTTGGGTTGTTAGAAGGATGGAATAAACAGATACATATACTTGAAGCTAGACTTCAATGATGATTATGCTACCAGAAAAATCTAATAGAATTCAGACTACAGCCCTTTCTCTAAATAAAACAATTTCAAAAAATTAAGCAGATCTTTTTGAAATTTGCATGGTGTCCAATAAAAATGAGAGTGAGATATAAACAAATAGAACATGGGGTGGTGGTGGTATTAAACTTACAGATACAGAACCTATGTAAAAGCATCTGTTATTAAAGTAGTTGTACAGTAGTGCCAAAAATACAAAGCAAATTGGAGACTTTATTCAGTATTAAAAAATATCATAAAATGTGAACAATTATTCACAATATGTGGTTAATAGTTAGCAATTAAGTTAATTTTAACAATTCTATCTCCAGCAGTTTCTACACATCTTAACAATATACTAAACCATTTTAAGAATATAGTCACGTGAGACATAGAAACAAAATACTGGTCTAATTTATTAATTTCATTTTGACTATCAAAGAGTTTAACAGAAGGTCCTAATGTTTCAAACATGAGTCAATGCAGAGGCAAATGTTCTTGGGTGGCATAAATTGTTTTCAAGGAACAGAAATTAGATCAACTTACGTTCTTAGTTTTTAATTTAGTTTAGATACATGTAAATGGACCTTTAATCATGGAATCAGATCACATGCCAAGGATAAATTGTATACATCACAAGATAATGAAAAAAATCTACAGTTAATAGAATATGTTTCTGACGGTCTATAAATGATTTTCATTAATATCATATATATATGAAAACATTTTAACTTTAAAATCTGATGGAAAGATTAAATTAGCTCAATTTTGGAGAATGTATGCATGGACACACCTTTGCCTGAAAGATAATTAAAAAAAAATCTGATGGAATAATTTGTTGAAGATGTGGGTTAGAGCTTAGAGCTAATTGGAAGCAGAATTTAATTTTTTTATTTTGTTGTATCCAAACCCTCTTATCCAGACACTTACCTTTCATTTATAAATACACTTAACCCTATGCATGCAGCCCCTACCCACTTCAGAAGATGACCTATTTACAACCCTTGCCCCTTATAATCATAAAAAAATTGCTCTTACTTGTACACTCTCTTTCAGGCACGCATGTTTTGTAAAGATCTAAAACGTAGACGCTAAGTTATCAATTCTAAACATGGTATGAGTTCGAGCTCTCTTTGAATCATGGCGTTTTTGAGAGATGCTTAGAAAAAAATTGTACCCAGTTTGTCTAGTACACACAATGGACACGCTTTGCATACATTTTAGGATCACCTTTTAATAAACGGTATAGCTTAGTTTAACGTTAAAAATCAGCCAAACAGTACGCTGTATACATTTTGTAACCATTTTTAAAACAATATTAAAAAAGCCTAAGTTATAAAATAATTCGTATATGTCAAGCATAGATTCATAAGTCACTCAGACTTTTGGAATTCAACACAGTTTTGACTCCATAGAATCAAGAAAGCAGTTATACATAGAAATTATTTTATACACCCATATCTCGGACAATAAAGCGGAAGTGTCCTGTTTATTTTTACAGAATGAAATACATAACAATAAAAAATAATATCAACACCACACACAGCCTAGAAGTTTCTTTTCAGGTATGTAGCCAATTTCTACCCGTAGTTTTCAAGTCCAATCGGTTTCATCATTTTCCGAGCGCTGCTTAGGTCTAGTTCCATTAGCCAATTAGCTTGCAATATTATTCTCCTGCCCTAAACTTCACCAACCAGTGTTGAAGAAACGGTTGTTAGGCTACTTGAGAAAGGAGGAGCCAAATAAGATTGTAGCAGGACGGAATAACATCTAGGGAGGCCATTACAGTTCACTAGTTCGTAAACACGATTAGGTGTATTTTCAGTATCCGGGTAGTGTGTTATTGGTTATAGAAAACACTTGAACAGACATGGCAGAGAGTGACTGGGATACTGTCACTGTACTTAGAAAGAAAGGCCCAACAGCTGCACAGGCTAAGTCCAAACAGGTAAGGTTGGGACGAGGAGACTTTCGTTTTCCGCATGCTTGCGAAGGGACTAGAAGTAACTAAGAAGAAAGTTTGAGAGCTATGTAAGGTGGACAGAAATGTAAATAAGAGTACGATACCTGTAAAGTATTAATGGTTGACGGGTTTTAACGCGCGCCTCTGGATCTTGAAACTGGACAAGATGCTCTACAGCTGTGGGCGTCATAGGAGCTGGGATTTGGGGAGTTTGTTTTCTTTTAGTAGGGAAAGGTGTCTGAGGCCGAAGATCACCAGGCCTTAAGAGCTTAGTGCGTGTGTCCACAGCTCTGTTTATTTTTCAGTTCGTGCATGGAAGACGTATTTTTCAATTTTGAGTAAAATGACCCATTCCTTGAAATCTCGAGGTAAACGATGCATCCCACTTCATCAGGCTCACGTGGCTAACCTGTGTGTTTAAAGTGTTTCTGTTTAGGAAGTGTTCTTTTTTTAAGTCCTGTTGTAAACGCAGCAACAACCAACTAGCCGTGATATAAAAACAGCTGTACTTCACAATTCAAGTTTGTTTATAAAGTTTCCTAGTCAGTGTTGTGGTGAATGTCTGTTTGAGGTGGGGGAGTGGCTACTCGTAACAGTGTTGCTGTTTTGTGGTAGTTTCACTTTTGTCAAAGGAAGTTTGTGTTTCCAAATCCGAGTAATCGTTTTTGTTGACATACTTTTTAGCCATTTTTCTTTTCCACTATGCTGTATGCTGTTGCCCAGCCAGCATGTAAGGCATTTTCCTTTTTGTCATGTCAGATTTAAATTGCCAGTGTTTTTTTTGTGACACGCCCGTGGGCGTGGAGTTGTTAGAAAAAAATCTGACAGTCCTAGTTGTCATTAAGTTGTGTTATTACTGCGTTTTCTATCTCCTTACACATTTTCCAACTTTGAAAATGTGGGGGGTCTTGCTGTTAATAGGAGTATATATCCATGCTAATGGCATCATTTTTGTTCAACTACTACTTCACTTGAAATTTTTGCGTGTTTTACGTCATTATATTTCATTATTTTGTTCGTTTTAATAAAAACTTTCTTTCTAAATGTGAATATTCATTCTGGTAATACTGCTTTTGGGGGGGGGGGGGTCCTGATAACAGATTAGGATCATAGGATATTACTAGGCTGTCGACCCGGGTGTCATTTTAAGCCTAGCCGTTTCAAGCCAATGTAATACCGTAGAAGTACCAGTCAGTACCCGAGATTGCATTTAGCGTTAGCCCATGTCCAGGTGAATTGTGGGCACTATCCTAGTACGAGTTTATGGTGCCCCATCCACTCGTCCAGGTTCGTCTTGAATAGTGTCATAGAGGTGTTCTGTTTCACATGAATTGGTTGTCTGTTCCAAAGAAGTGGCAGCCGCTGGGAGGTAAATTTGCCCTCTCCAGCATGTCCTGTTTAAGTAGCAAACCATATTTAAGTCTATGGAATGGGTAACCCTAGACACATTTTGATTTACAGATATGCAGTAAGTTCATGAAGTTTGGGTGTTGGATTGCTATGTAGGCCAGGTCTCCCCTAAGAAGTCTATATGATGCAGAGTGTAGTGACAGAGACTTTAGTTGGTCTGTGTAAGGCCTGTGCTGGAGAGCCTTTATCTTCTTTGTTAGAAACCTCGGAGGGCTAATTGCTGGAGGTGCTTATGGAATGTTATACTCCAATTATGGTCTGGATACGTGCCGAGTTTTGCTTTAGAGGCCATGCCTGTACTAATCAAGTGAGCTATGTGGAAAGCTACGTGGTGGTCGAAGTTGAAGTCACGGTCTACCTGCGATCCCAGGTCCTTTTTCATTTCATGGGTACTTGGGGTATTGTTATTTTGGTCCACCACAACACTTTAGTTTTGACCTGAACGTCTGAGAAGTATATGTCAGAGTAGGGGGCCAAGCACTGACCCCTGTGGCGCCCCGCTGGTAACAAGTCTACTGGTTGATGTGGAGTCGGCCACTTTGATAGTGTCAGATTTGTTTGGCAAGTTCCACTGTTCAGTAACCCTGCTTGTAAGGTAGTTTGTGCTAGTGATGGTCCATATTGGTCACAGTGGGGAATTTTAATACAAGTTAGGGCACAATTCTGAAGATTTGATTTTTTTGTGTCCGTGGAGTGAATAAGGAATTGCTGTGAACCATACACAGTTGTAATTGGCTTGGCCGAGTTCACAGGCAGGACTTACTACTATGTGTGGGAGGGTTTGTACCTCAGTAACTTCCACTTTATAAAGCCCTGGTAGGATTAAGTGTGCTCTACTGATTTCAAACACTACCACCCAGAATTAAATAAAGGAAAGTGGTTGTTTTAAAGGGAAAGGAATGTCTGTGCAATAGTAATTTTGTACACTTAATGTGCCAGAACATACTGTGATTAAGAATTTTAGAGTACGCAGACAAGTTGTTTTCCAAGTATAATGGAGTAAGAAATTTGGAATCATGTTTCCTATGATAGACTTGAAGATGTAGAGAAATGTTTCTTTATCTTTTTAAGTGACATTTTATGGTAGTTGTGTGTATTGGTTGTTATTGCTCTGGAGATAATGTATTGAAGAGCTGTGTTAGTTTTTAGAAATGCTACTGTGGAATTGTACTAAAACTTACTGAGCTGGTGTGGCTTATGAGATGTATACTGAGAAATGTGTAATTTTGCGTCAAAGGTTCTAGAGTATGTGTTTTTATTTATGGTGCTTTACTTTTTAATAAATTAGGCTGTTTATGATTTTTTAATTGTCTAGTTTCCTTTGTCTAGCCTCGTTTCAGTACAGAACAGGTAAAAATGATACACATTTGCAGTGAAACACTAAATTAGCAAGACTGGCTCAACACTGCTTGTGTGCTGTGTTTCATATAGATTCCTGTGTAGTGACCCATGTCAGTCTGTTCTGCAATGAAGGCTCCTACCCTTCTCCATGTCCTACACCTCCACCTACACAGCACAAAGGATGTCCATTAAAAAAAATCTAGTACCTGCTGTTCTGGAGTAAATTGCCTACATGTATTGGGAATATTGACAGCTGGACAGATGTCCATTTTGCCCACCTCTAGATACCATGAGTATAGAGGAGCTGGTTAAAGATAAGTGGTCTTTGAACGGAGTCTGCTTTGTACTCCTCCTTGATTCTCTGTAACCGGTCATCAGTTTCTTGCTGTCACTTTGTTTTTTTCATAGTACTCCTTGGTGGGTTGTGCTCTCCCCAAACCTAGCTATATTCTTGGTATATTTCTGTAAGGTGGGGCTTGAAATGGAGCACCAGTGCACCCCACCAAACAGTGCTAGCAAAATTGCAGATTGTAGAATGCAAAGTGTCCTTTGCCATTGTATACAGAGCAACATTTATTTGTTATATGAAGTTAGGTGCGATAAAGAGCATGTGCATTATTGTGTTGATAGTGAGCACTAATGAAAAGTGGTGGTCTGGTCTAAAACTGTGTAGCAGTAAACACAGATTTCTGCTCTGTAATGGAGGCTATTGCCCCCCACAGATTCCTGCTCTGTAATGGAGGCTATTGCCCCCCTAAACGCACATTTTCATTTTAGAAACTGCTTGTTGCAGAACATCTGTGGATGGTGCAGATGATTCCTGTTCGATCTTGCATATTGTTAAATAATAAGATTTTCTTTTGCATGATTTAGTGCTCCTACTTTAGGGCACTTATTCCGGGCAGTCATTGCAAACTACATTTTCTGTTTCATTTGTGAGAGGCGGTGCCTGTCTTATTTGCTTCTCTAATAGTGTTAATAGAGTTAATTGAAAGTATAGTCTGTGGACTTTTCTGAGACACCTGTAACATGAACTTCAAGCTGACTTGTTTCAGGTGGGTCAGTGTAGTATGAAATTGCCACCACCTTTTTTTTTTTTTTTCTTCTTCTATAATTCGAGTTAATGTTCTGCTGACTCTGTATGCCTGTCACTTCTGCCCTCAATTTTGTGTTTATGAATAGCTTTACTTGGGGTGTATGTTTTTAATGGAGTGTTACATACCTTTATTTGGAGTGTATTTTTAATGGGAGTGGTGCTGGAGAAATGTTTTAGGTAGCAGCAACATTGTCTCCAAACATGTTTGAAGTTGCTGTGGCTGTTTGGCTTCTTTTATAATCTCCTTGTGTTAAGATGAAGTTTCCTGGTCTCTACAACAAAAATAATCATTTGAACTATTTACATTGTGTATAAACTGGCATTGCGTAAGCCTTGTCTAAACTCTTTTAAAGTTTACATGAATATAGTAATACTAAAATATTTTCTGTCTTTGATTTGAAGAGGATTTTCCTCTCCCTGTATATTATTTAAAAACTCAAGTTTAAATTGGAGTGACCCCCCCCAGACTCCACAGAAAAAGGGTTTTGGCTCAGTTGGACTGCTCCAGTAAACAAACTGAAGCTTGACTGTAACTGTTCTACATATGGATGCTGTACTTGATGCTGTACTTGAAGCTAAATATATGTTAGCCTGAGTTGTTTTGTTTGTTCATTTACCCATGGAATACTTTAGGGTTCCTCTACCTGCACTTAAGTGGCCTATTAATTCCATTGTCTAGGGAGATGGGGGTTCCCATACATGCAAGAGCCCTATTACCCTTTCCTTCCTGCCTGTAGAGGAGATCGGTTGGCATAATGTTTTAAGATCTTTGCCTCCCATGTATGATCCTGACCTCACGCCAGTGCCTGTTTGGAGTTTGCATGTTTTCTCCGTGTCTCTGTGGTGTTCTTCCCACCTCTGAAAAACATGCTAATTGTTTCCACCTCGTACTCACCAATGAATAAAGCTGTGGGCGGCAGGACAGACTCTACATGGTGCCCTATAGGGGGAAGAGTTGTATAGACCAGCCACTTTGGGCATCTACTGTGGTGTGCAGTATCATCAAGATGGAACATGATCACAGACTGCATACTGTGGCAGGGCTAGCCACTCAACAGTGTACAGACTGCATGCTGTGGCAGGGCTAGCCACTCAACAGTGTAGATTATTGCTTTAGGTTATTTGGTTATGTGAATGCACCACTAGCTCAGCCAGCTATGGCAAGAGTCTGGTGGCAAGGAGTTGTCCAGCCTGCCATCTTCTCCCGTTCCCTGTAATGGCTGTTATGAGCTACATTGTAGGTGCTCTGTGAGTGTTTATTTTTGCTCACAACATAGCTGCACATGGCAGACCAGGCTTAATAGACCTGGGCTATATGGGGTCGAGACACAGTGCTGTGCTTGGTGTCACTGATGTGACAGGCCAGAGCAGTCTCCTTTCTCCAAGGTGAGTAAACAGGCAGCAGACTCTCATACCTATTCTCCCCTGCTAGCTGCTGCAGGCACCAGAGTCACTTAGGTCACCTACAGTTTAATTAGTTTTACTCATTTACAAAATGTAAAGGTTTTTCTTGAGTCTTGCGTTAATATGATCACCAGGTTGTAAATTGTGTACTGTGACATCACTGGACACAAATCACAAAAAATAGCTGTTGTTCAGCTTGTACATTACTTGTTGTCAATGCTGCCCACTTGTACTGCCCATAGTACAGGAGCTCAAAAAGTGCAAAACCTGTTCAGGCTTGTCGTCTCTTAAATGCAAACAAACAGGGTTAACAGTTGATCCTGATTTTTTTTAGATCTGCATAAGTTACTTTTCTTAACATGCTTTTCACTGCTTTGTTGAACTTCTCCACCAAACCATGTGTAAGTGGATGGTACATTGACTATTTTAAACAGTAGCACGGTTTGTGCATAGTTTGTGGCTTAAAGGATGTGCTTTGGTTTGTAATTGCATATTCAGGAATAACTCTCAGTAAAAAATAAAAACAGCAATAGTCTTCTTGTGTAATAACTACAGTTTTTGGAAATTTTGTGGCATGATCTATAACTAAGGTATAGTGATAACCAAAATCACAAAGCTGATGTAACAGAGGTCACACAAACTTGGAAACCAAATCTGAAGAAAAGACCCCTGGGTTAATAGTAAAGTAATTACTTTATCTGACAAAAGTTAAGCACTTTTACCTGAGATTTCGCGAGAACTGAAAAATCCATCACTTGCATCCTTTTAAACATCTTGATACCTCATTGGTCCAAAATACTGTTAATCACGGTTTTCATACCCTGAATTAATTGTGTTACACTACAAAACATTTACTCTGCTTTACCTTTCAATACATATTATATATCGTCATTCTTTAAGTGTTTAAATCATTTCCACCAAAATTAATTCCATGTAAACTTTATTAAACACACGAAGTTTTGTTATCAAGTTTATAAATACAAAACATTAATTTAAAAAAAAAAAAAAAAGAAACCCAATGAAACAGAATGTTTAAGAACTTGTAAAAGTTGCTTGTAATGTTGTAAATATTAATATAGAAACCCTTTAATTTAGGGAAGGTAGGATTTTGGAAATTCCAAAGTATGTATATATATATATATATATATATATATATATATATATATATATATATATATATATATATATATATATATATTTTTGTAAGCAGAATTAGTTAGGCTTCTCTTAATTTAAGAACAGGGAGTAAAGTGAGTTGATCATTCAAATGGGGAGGAGTATTGGCATTCATCCTCAACTGCCATAGCAATTCACAATATTCCAGCAATGTCTCCCATTGTCCCCTTCCCCATTTGATTCTACTGTTCAACAACCCAAAAAAGGAAACTTTCCTTACATTGTGCAGTGTCTTATCTAGTGCATTTGTCTCCATCATCCTCTTTATATCTTTGTTGTGTTCATAAATTCTAGCTTTCAAAGTTTTTTGTTTTCCCCACATAAAATGATAAACATTACAATAGGCCAAGCAGACAATTTTAGAAAGGTAATTGAAATGTTTGTGGGTTTTATATGCCTGTCAATTGCATGAACTTTTAATGTATCCATATTTGTAATACGTGCACATACCCCACTTTTGTATGCTGCTTTGGACTTGTTTCCAGTCTGTCTTTTGCGTACTCCCTTTTTCCAAGATATCTTTTAACATTTGGTTCCTGCTTCTATGAGAACGTAGGTGGCTTGATATTAATTTCTAAAAGTATTAGGCATTTTGGAAAAAAAATCCTCCAGTATTTCCCAATAATTCTTTGAATTTCCCCTGAATCTTGGTTATATTTCAAGGTGATTGTAATCGACTTCAGTCAGTCCTCTCCAAGCAAATTCAGAGATACTTTATTGTTATTTAGGACCACACAAGTGCAGCCTAAACAAAATTACAAATGTCAGCTCACGAGAGAAATGCAGTGCAAATAACGTAGATACAGCGGTATCAAAGAATAACATAAGAAAGAAAATAACACTTAATGACACACGAGGTAGCTCACATTACATAAACACATTCAATACTCATTATCCGGTGATAAATACCCACCAAACCCCTACACTGTTAAAGAATAAATAGAGACTAGTGAATAGCTGTTTTGTTACCATAAAAACACCCCACAACCCAAAAGGGTATAAACTTCACTTAAAAACGATCCACATTGATTTATACATGGTGAAAGCGCTTAGTATTTTGGAGCTTGTTGTGAGCTTTGTAATAAACAGCACTCTGTGCAGTCCGTGTTGACTTTGTTTTTTTGTGTTTTGTTACCATATTGCACTTGTTAACCTTAGACGTGACTCTGTATAGCCATCATATTATAATAGTAATGCTAGCAGTAATTGCTCTGAGGAGCAGGATTAAATGAAAAAAAGAGGCTTCAATTATCTGGTATTATGGTTGGTGTCTTTATTAACAGCTGTAGGATATAAGCTCTTCCTGAATTTAGTAGTCCTAGAGCAGAAGCTGCGGTACCTCCTTCCAGAAGCAAGTTGTGAGAACCAGTTGTGGGCCGGATGGGTCAAATCAGCAAGTATTTTATATGTTCTTTTTCTTGCTCTTGTAAAGAAAAGCTCCTGAATAGAAGGGAGGTTTGTGCTCAAGACTTTCTTAGCCACCCTAAACACCTTCTATAGTTTCTTCTTCTCAGCAGCTGTGCAGTTGTTGAACCATGCTATGAAGTTGCTAGTGAGGATACTCTCGATAGCTCCCCTGTAAAAAGTGGTAAGAGCAGACAGTGGGAGCCTGGTCTTTCAGAGCTTTCTCAGGAGGTGAAGCCTCTGAGCCCTATATGGTTGGTGTTAGCAAGTCAAGGAGAGGTCATCAGAGATGAAGGCCCAGGAGCTTGGTTGTTTTGACTTTCTCTACTACCTCCCCTTTGATGGTGAGTGGCTGGTTTTTCCTGAAGTCCATAACCATTTATTTGGTCTTAACATTCCGGTCCAAATTGTTTCTTCACAACAGGCAATCGGTGTTCACCTCATCCCTGTAGTTATGTTCATTCCCACCGTTAATGAGACCCACGACTGTGGTATCGTCAGCGAATTTTATAATATGGTTTGAGCTATGTTTATCAGTGGTGTTGGCCCTGAGTTATTGGCTCCCAGCAAAAGGGTGAATTTTGTACCCCATCCTTGTAAGACTTCACTTGCTACCCCATTGCATATGTGGAATGGGCAATCCCGTTGTATGGAAAATTCCTTGATTTTTGTGTAGTTCATTCACCAAATCATTGTAGCATGGGTTATTCATGCAGCTCTTGACTATTTGTCCTTTTAACTATGTTCTTGTTTTGGTGAGGGGGATGTTCACTACCATATTGTAGGTATGAGTTGGAAGAACTTTCCTTCTTGTATAACTGCAAAACGAATTAGGAACGTTCTATATCTTTTTTAATAATAACATCTAAATAATTGATTTTAAGTTAATAATTGTAAGTGAACTTTAGAAAATTAGTATTCCCATTTGTGTAAATAAAAAAAACTCTTCTAATTCTTCTGTTGGTGTCCCACATCAAAAGTGTCATCCAGAAACCTCAGGTAAAGGGGGAATATGTTGTAAGAATCTAGATTTGAACACTTATTGTTCCCAGTGGTATAAGACCATGCTGGCAAACAAAGGGGCTGTACCCATTGCCACCCCACTCAATTGTCTGTAGAACTTCCCCTCAAAGTACGTAGACCACTCCATCTCCAACCCATTGGGAGAATCGCAGAGAACAGATCAATATTTATTAACCATATAAAAGTGGAATACAATTCATCAGTAATTTTAGTTTAAAAAAAAAAAAAAAGTTCCTGTAAGTCAAGTAAAATATACTGGTGTAGTTTTGAGAAAGGGTTTTAATTTTCTATCGTGACCAAGGAGTGGGTCTTAGAACCTATGGATGCAACTGTGGGCCTGGGGGGTATACCGAAGATGGATGGAACTATGGGTTTACAGAACTTTAAAAGTTCCATCAAGTTCCTGTCTGTAATCCCTTGAAGGAAGTGATCCTTCAAGACCAGATCAGTGTTTCAAGGAACAAAATCAACGTGTACTCTATTTCCTCACATAGGTCCAGTGGTCCATAATAATCCCTTCCCCTTTGATAGGTTTCATAATTCTGATGTTGGAATCCTTTACTTCCTTAAAACTAGCTGTGCCTCCTTGTTTAGATTGCATACATTTCTCTTTTTGTTGTTAGGTTACCACTAATATTGGTGCTTGTAGTTGGAACAAAAGTAAACCCTTTTATTCTGAAAACAGAAAAATGTGTAGAATTAATTTCTAAACTACTGTAATTAAATCTTAAAATTGTCTCGATAAAATACCCCACTCGGGCATTATAGATAAGCTCACCAGCTTAAATATAAACCCCTATGTCACTAGATGGATTGCAAATTGGCTCAAGGACAGAACCCACATGGTTAGAATTGCTGGAGCCATGTCAGACTCCAAACCAGTTACAAGTGGTGTCCCACAAGGCTCAGTCCTGGGACCTCTCTTGTTCGGTATATATTTCTCGGAGGTACAGGCCAACACGGAAGGACTGTGGCTGACCAAGTTCGCAGATGACTGCAAACTGGCCATAATCGACTCTCCAGCCGACACAAGCATCCTCCAAAAGGGCCTCATAGAAACAGACAACTGGTGCCAGAGCCATGGCCTCAAGCTAAATGCCAAAAAGTGTATAGTCATCCCCTTTGGCAAAAACAGTGCCCACAAATTACCACATAGGTGGTAATCCATTAAGTACAGAAGAAGTAATTAGGGACCTGGGGACCCAAGTTGATGGCAATCTCTCATTTGACAACCACGTGGCCAAAGTGGTTAGAAAAACATTTTATATAGCCCACCTAATCATGAAAGGATTCACATCTAGATCAGGGGACGTCATCGTGCCTCTTTACTCATCCCTCATCAGGCCCATAATTGAGTACAATGCCCCTTTTGGGATGTACCTTACCAGACACCTGCAGCAACTGGAAAGACCCCAAAAGTACCTCACCAAGAGGATCAAAGGGCTCAAACAGATGCCATATGCTGCCCGGTTAAAGAAACTCCAGCTCTACTCAGTGGCATACCACCTGTTCAGAGGCGATCTGTGCCTGACTTATAAAGCCATGTCCAACCCGGAATTAATGGACATGCTACAACTCAGAAAATCCAAATCCCATCGAGCCACGCGCTCAAGAGACTTGAACCTCAGCACTGAAATAAATAGGACATGCTGGAGGGACAGATTCATAACCTAGAGGCTCCCTTCACTCTGGAATAAAATCCCAGTCCAGGTTAGGCAGAGTCCCTCATTGACTCTCTTCAAGAGGAATCTTGAGTGGATGGGAGATCGTAGGTTTACCCCGGGTATCACTTCTGTGTCACTATTAGACAGAGGCACAGTATACTAACCTCGAAAAAGGGCATAGCAAAATAAATTTAAATTGGGTGGCGAAAGCCAAACACATTCTGGCTAGGCCTATAAATGCCCTAGGGCAGATAGCCTAGTATGAACCTGAACCTATGAGAGAGAGAGAGTTCCACACTATCTGTTTTAATTGTACTAATGCCTTCTGACTCTCTAACTCTAAATTTACTGTATGGTGAGTTGTTAAATCTGTTCCTCTTTATCTGCAGCTACCCCTTTACCTGTGGTTGTTCCCTTTCCTTACTTGTGTTGTGCCCTGGTTGGAAGCTGTAGCCTCTTGCCAGTCTTTTATCCGATTGGTTGTCCTCAACAGGGGAACTCTATAAAAGGTCATTGATTTCAGTTTCCCCATGTTTAAAATCCCATTGTTCACATCAGATGTTTGCCAATATGCTCGTGTACCATTGGGAGCAATATGCTTTCAGATCTAGATTCTTGCAACGTATTCCCCTTTGTCTTAGGTTTTTGGACATCTTTTTGATGTGGGATGCCAGCTGTGATATTGAGAAAATGTTTATTCTCATTTTTTCTCTGCATTTTAATTTAATATCTCTGTAATCTGCACAACTGTATTTATTATTGTTGTGTGATGTAGCTGTATATCTTAGTGTTGACCTCAGTTGTAGTGAAATCCTTTGTCTGGAGGCTTTGTCTGTTTTCTTAGTGGCAGAATGTTTACAGAACTGGTTTTATCCGGCCAAAGTATTCCTGCATCTGTATTGTTTGGATAATTGGTTTGGTTTCTGTCCTGTTTTAAATCGGATATACCTGTTGCTCAGGCTGCTGCAGAGAAACTGACCTACTGCCAGCTGTGATACTGAGAAAAGATGAGTTTATTCTCATTTTTTGTCTGCATTTTGATTTAATATCTCTGTAATATGTACAACTGTTTTTCCCCACCCACCCTCCCAGTTCTTGTTTTGGTCTTTTTGTCTTGGTGACTTTGAGTTGCCCGCCTCTGGTGTTAAGTCTATACTGGACACTCCCGCCCAGTCACATTACATCTATTGTTAATAGTGAGAACCTAGCAAAGGCCCACCCCTTTAACTTGTGCATATTGAATTTTATATCATCCTCTGCGTCTTCACTTTCTACTTAAAACTGTTTCCTACATTTCCTGGAAATAGTGTAGCCCAGATACAGACTTGCTGTATCCTGGACTTTTTGTATGCTACCGGTGCTCTTCAATTTTTCCCCTCAGATCTGCTAGTTCTTTTCTCTCCTGCACTTTTATTAGCCTATTAGTCTAGCACTTTAAACTACTCCCAGTGCCGGAAAGTCCTGATCTTCAAACTTTCCCTTAGAACTAGCTGGTTTGTCAGTAGTAGCACTAAAATCTGAATCCCTGTGACTAGCACTTGTTATAAAACCTGCTGGAAAGCACTAGGAAGCCTTAAGAAAAACATTTTATATAGCCCACCTAATCATGAAGGGATTTGCATCTAGATCAGGGGAGGTCATCGTGCCTCTTTACTCATCCCTCATCAGGCCCATAATTGAGTACAATGCCCCTTTGGGATGTACCTTACCAGACACCTGCAGCAACTGGAAAGACCCTAAAAGTACCTCACCAAGAGGATCAAAAGGCTCAAACAGATGCCATATGCTACCCGGTTAAAGAAACTCCAGCTCTACTCAGTAGCATACCGCCTGCTCAGAGGCCATCTGTGCCTGATGTATAAAGCCATGTCCAACCCGGAATTAATGGACATGCTGCACCTCAGAAAATACAAATCCCATCGAAGCTCTGGCCGAGAGACTTGAACCTCAGCACTGAAATAAATAGGACATGCTGGAGGGACAGATTCCTAACCCAGAGGCTCCCTTCACTCTGGAATAAAATCCCAGTCCAGGTTAGGCAGAGTCCTTCATTTCCTCTCCAAGAGGAATCTTGATGAGTGGATGGGAGATCGTAGGTTTACCCCGGGTATCACTTCTGTGTCACTGTTAGACAGAGGCACAGTATACTAACCTCGAAAAAGGGCATAGCAAAATTAATTTAAAATGGGTGGCGAAAGCCAAACACACTCTGGCTAGGCTTTTAAATGCCCTAGGGCAGATAGCCTAGTATGAACCTATGAACTCTCCGTGTTAATAATGGGAAATTAATTGTAGGCTCTAAACAGCCTATAATTGCAAAGTACCTTGCCAAGGTAAGGGAAAACAGCTCTTGTACTTTACAAAAGAAACACTGAACCAGGCATGTCCAACGGCCAGCTTCCGGTGATTTCTCCTATCCACCTGGTGGATCTGGGCATACTGGGGCAATGCAGCAGTTGCCTCGTATACACAGACAATCCTCTCCTCCTACCACCCAACACTACAACCTGTGAGAGATGCACTTGCATAGCCAAACTGGAAGCAAAGCTCTCTCCACCCATGATTGTGCTAGACAGTCAAGAGGAGAAGGTTAACACCTGCACTACACCTCAAGCAACACCTAGCCCTTCAAAACTCATGGCTCCAACATCCACAGATAGTAACATTAAACCCACTTATGCGGAGGCCCTTAACATTAACCTTCCCAAGCAACAAGGAGGCCCTTAACATTAACCTTCCCAAGCAACAAGGACCTCTGAAGCTGAAACGCAAACAAACACCATTCGCAACCAAAGTGTCACATAGCTCACAACACCAGTGTGCCACCCAACAACAGCCCCTAAGGCATGTCACATAGCTCACAACCACCAGTGTGCCACCCAACAACAGCCCCTAAGGCGTGTCACATAGCTCACAAAACCAGTGTGACACCCAACAACAGCCCCTAAGGCAAGACAACATGCCCAACACTTGAGTCATAGGTGACTCTATTGTCATGCCCAACACTTGAGTCATAGGTGACTCTATTGTCAGGCACATTTATGTCCTCTCACCAGGCTGAACAAGTTGAAATTGCCTGTCGGGTGCCAGGATCCGCAACATCAAGCATGCACTTGGGTCACTCCACAATGGTACAAATATGACTCTGTCATTGTCCATGTTGGTGTGAATGCCTTGAGACGTACCTCCTTGGAAAAGAGACATGGAAGAGCTCTCAGATCATGTGGCCCAGGCAGGTATGACCCTAGCCCTGAGTAGCATCCTGCCTTAGCCCAGAATGATACCATAGTACAAGGACAAAATGATTGACTTCTACAATTGGCTGTTTCTGGTGTCATTCAAAGGGGATCCAGTATCTGTCTGCCTGGGATGACATGATCAACAGACCACGATGCTTTGCCAGAGATGGTCTGCAATTGTCACCCCTGGGATTCAGGTTACTGGCTAAGGCTCTTGCCACCCCTATAGTGCCTTTTTTAGGCAAGGCTCAAAGGACAAAGCCACCACCGTAACATACAAGCATGCAAAATCTGAAGGTAATGCTACTCAATGCTAGAAGTCTATGGAGAACATCGATATCTGTGCAGTAACAGACCTGGCTCAAGGCTCCAGAGAGCACCCCTGCAATACCAGGCTACAACTCTTACCACACTTTTCGGCCACCAAACCAGAACCAAAACACCTAAAGGCAGAGGAGTGTCCATATTTACCAAGGATATTCACACTTCCAGGCTAGTTGCCCAACACAATGCATCTAAAATTTTACAGGTACAACTAATACTAGGTAAGACTGCAATCCAAATTGTAGCTTGTTACAGATACCCCACCATGCCCCAAGATTCTCACTACACCTTTCTAAACATACTGGAAAATATTAAGATACAACCAAACACCCTAATACTGGGTGGTTTCAACTAATCTGCCATTAATTGGGAAAAATATTCGGGCACCATCACCTTAGCCCAGCTGTTCTTGGAATTCATAAATTCCAATGCCCTGGATCAACTAATCCATAGTCCCACCAGGGGCTCAAATATCCTATACCTGGTCATTACCAATATGGGAGATCGATGCTCCATGCCAGTGGTCACCCCCTCTTTTGTCAGGTCTGACCATAAGCTAATCACCCTTGACGTCCACATCCCACCTCCCCAGTAGAGAAACTTCCATAAAAGACTTCTCCAAAGCTAACTTCATGCTGCTCAAGTCAGAAGTGACAAATTTCATGACATCCATGCAGACAGGAACTGAAAGTTCAACGACTGAATCCTACACTAAGGCGCTGTACGAGCACATCCACTCATGCATAAATCATGCCATTCCAAATAGAACCAAAATGCTCTCCTCCCAAAAAAAAAAAAAGCCAGTCTGGTGGTCCCCTGCCATAAACTATACAACAGAAGAAAGAAACTGTTGCAGAAATGAGGAAAATCCCAGGGTGCAAAATACTCTTTTACCAGCCTCAGTAAGAAGCTGAGATCCCTCATAAAATTCTCCAAAGCTAGTTACAAAAATAAAATTGCCAAAGATTCCAAGGACAAACCACAAGGCATTCTATAGTTATGTCAAGACTCTAAATGGCAATGCTCTGATCTGTTCTGAGCTACAACAGAATGGCATTAAATATACTGATCCCAAGGATGTTGCCAATATACTGGCAAATCGATTCAGTGCCAACTTCACCCCCATCTCACCCCCTAAAGGGCCCAGCTCAATACCAAAAAATTGCCAAATTCCGGTAATCACGGCCATACAGGCCGCACTCTCCAAAGCTAAGAATTCAGCATCCATGGGACTAGATGACATCCTGGGCCGTGTACTACATGAACTGGCATCTCACCTAAGTGTCGTGTTTAATCATAGCCTCACCTCAGGCTTCGTTCCCAATGAGTGGTGCACAGCTACAGATGTTCTTCATGTTTCACTGTTGCAGTCATCATATTTGGGTTATCTGCTTGCAGTAGCTGAATCAAATTCTTGGTCCTGCGTCGGTTGCTGTCTCATCTTCCATAGTCAGAGGTGTAAAGCATGCACCCGGTGCCATTACATCAGTATTTCTTGCCGTGCGGTGGCCGAAGCAGTTCACAAGTGCTGGTCGGCCGACTCCTGAAATTTTTTGTTTTCGAGTTTCAGAACTGAAGTCTTCAACTAAACTAAGAACCCCCCGTTGGGGAACCTTTCTCTTTCTCTAAACCAATGTCAGTAAAAGTTAACAATTGTATTTCTTGTGGAAGCAAATACCTCATAAAAGATTTTCATTTGCACTACATTCCTTGCTTAGGCCCAGACCACTACGTACCTTGCTGTCTGTTCATAGGTAGGTACTAGGCTGTTAGCCCTAGTGCCTATATAAGCCTAGCCAAAAAGGTACCCTGGCTTTCGCCACCCAAGAAAATTATTTTCCTGTGCCCCTGTCGAGCAGAGCCACATAAGTGATCCCTGGGGTGAATTTCCTATTTCCCATCCAATCATAAAGATTTTTCATGAAGAGTGCTAATGAGGAGCTCTGTTTGACATAGGTAGTCTGTTCCAGAGTATGAGGAAGTCTCTGGGACAGGAATCTATCCCTCCAGCATGTACTGTTTATTGTGGTGACAAAGTCCCTGGAGCGTGTAGCTTGGTGGGATAGGGATTTCTTTAAGTGGAGCATGTCCAACAGCTCTGGGTTTGACATAGCTTTGTATGTTGGGCAGAGATCGCCTCTGAGTAGGCGATATGCGAAGGAGTAAAGCTGGAGTTTTTTGTGACCGTCTGCATAGGGGCATCTGTTTGAGGTCAGTAATCCTCTTTGTGAGGTATTTCTGTGGCCTTTCCATTTGTTGATGTCTTGTGAGATGCATACCAAAAGGGGCGTTGTACTCTATAATGGGTCTAATGAGTGATGGGTAGAGGGGAACGATTACTTTACTTTTTTTCATCCGGAAAAAAAAAAAAAAAAAAAACCTTTTGTGATGAGGTGAGCCATGTAGAAGGATTTCCTGACCACTGTGGCAATGTGATTATCAAAGGAGAGACTATGGCCCACCTGTGTCCCGAGGTGTCTCTCACTTTCGGTCTTAAGTAGACTACCACTTGTGTGGTAGTTCATGCGTACAGAGTTTTTACCAAAGGGGATGATAATACACTTTTTGGCATTGAGGTTCAGGCCATGGCTTTGACACCAGGCATCTGTCTCAGTGAGGCCCTTTTGTAGTATGTCCACATTGTTAGGAGTTCTGATTTATGGCTCCTAGTTTGCAGATTAGTCAAAGACCTTCCGTGTTGACCTGTACTTCAGAGAAACAGATACCAAACAGGAGAGGACCCAGGACTGAACCCTGTGGTACTCAATTTGTCACTGGTCTGAAGTCGGATTTGGAGTCTGCTACTTTCACAGTGTGGGTTCTGTCTGTGAGCCAGTTGGCAACCCATGTTGTGAGACAGGGATTTATACCTAGTCTAGTGAGCTTATCTGTAATTCCAGAGTGGGGGATGGTGTCAAGTCTTGGCGAGATCTAGATAAGCTGTGTGAACCACCTTACCCTCCTCTATGGCTTTGATTGACTGCTTCAAAGAAGTCAATCAGGTTTAGGAGACATGATCTGCTTTTTACAAACCCGAACTGGGTAGGGTCCAGAGTTTGGAGATCTCCAATGTCTTTGAGTTCCATGATACGTTCCATGGCTTTGCAGACCAGGCTCGTCAGGCTAATGGGGCAGTAGTTCTCGGGGTCTGTCGTGGCTCCCCCTTTTGTGGAGTGGGATAACAGTCGTGTGCCATTCAGTGGGCAAAAAGCCTGAGGTGAGGCTATGATTGAACATGGTACTTGGGTAGTGTGCCATTTCTTTCTGTAGTTTGTGTAGAACGCAGCCTGGGATAGTCAGGTCCCATGGATGCTGTGTTCTTGGCTTTGGAGAGTGAGTTTTTTACCTGTGCATCCGTGATTACAGGAACTTTGCATTCTTCCAGTATAGAGATGGGCCCTCTAGGGGATTAGAGGGAGAGGGGGGTAATCTGCCAGGATGTTGGCAATATCAGTTGGTTCTGTCTATTTAATGCCATTGTGCTGTAACTCAGAGCAGAGCTGAGTGCTGCCATTGAGATTCTTGACATAGCTATAGAATGCTTTGTGGTTGACTTTAGAGTCAGTGCTCTAATTTTGTTTTCGTAACTAGCTTTGGAGGATTTTGAGGGATCTCAGCTTCTTACTGAGGTTGACCAGGGAGTTTCTCCGAAAACTGAACTACTCGTCTGTTTGTTTACGCTTCTAAATAATTTGGTTGTTGTTGTTGTGTCTTTCTGCTTTTCCCGGTTAGGGGTCGCCACAGCGGAACACCGGTCTGCTAATGATTGGCAGTTTATTTTTACGTGCTGAGTTGCTATTCTGTTCAGTTATCCAGAAATGGCTTCGGTAAGCCACCCGACTGCCGACATTCCGAAAAAAAAACACAAAGATAAAGACAGAGACGGACCACATAGGTCCAAAGCTGCTAATGACACTTCTCCTAATCTAGTCGCCAGTTCGCCTGTACTCTGTGAGGAGCTTTCGCAGCCCCTGATACCCGCTAATTAGTTTCGCAGGCCTCTACTGAGACCCATTCGGAGTCTGGTATGCCGCGAGATACTTCTTTGACTGTGGAACTTGCGGATGTCTATACCTTTGGGTCCGGAGATGCTGTGCAGGCACCGGCTTCTGAGGGTGTATTCAGGCCTACTGACTTGCATATTAAACCAATGCCATCTTCTTCTTCAAGGCCTAAAACTCGATCCATGCCTAGAAAACAGATGCCCAGACCGCATGGTCAGGCCCCTCTGCCTGAAAAACAATAAGAATGGCTGAAGACCTTATTACTCTAATCGGGGGAAGCCACCATTCCCCCCTCTAAGAGAACTAGGACTGATTTTCCTTCTGATTCTTCTGATCAAGACTCTGAAATTTTTGTTTCCTCTGATGACCAGGATTTACCCTTATCTACCCATGAGGATTCTGATGCAGAGGACTCCATTCCATCTGCTTCCCCTCCCAGAGAATTTCTCTTTTGGTGAAACCTTGCATACTCTTAGGGAGCATTTTCACTGGGAGAGCCAGGATTACTCTGACTCCAAAAAGAGGCTTAGGGATTTCTTACTTCTGCCCCAACACAGGCCTTTGGCCATCCCTCCTGTATTGGACATTGTTGATGATGTCATCTTGGAATCTAGCCTGGCCCCAGACTCTCTACCTCCTGCTCCCAGAAAACCTGATGGGTATTACAGGGTTCCTGACTTTCACAAGTTCCTCTTTAAAAATCCTACTGTGGATCCTGAGACTATATTTCACAGGGACCCAAGGGCATTAATGCTACTACTGCCAAAAATCCTATCCCCTCTGATAGAGATTCCAGGGCGCTGGATAGATGGAGTAAGAAGGTATACACTTCTGCAACCTTGGCCATTATGGCCTTAAACCATCAGTTTCATTTGTTGGAAGTATCAGCAGCATATTATTGGATTGCTTAAACAGAAAATTGTTGATTCCTGACTGTGCTGAAAATGGGGATTTACAGGTTTTAATGCATTCTGCTGAACAAGTTGGAAAACATACTTTGCAATGTGGTTTTGATTCATTAGAGACATCTTGCAGGGCTACTGTCACTGGGCCTGTACTTGGAAGGCATGCTTGGCTTAAGGAGCAATCTGTGCCAGATCATGTTAATTCTAAATTGCTTGATGCTCCCTTAAACCAAGACCGCTTGTTTGGCAGCAAAGCAGTAGTAGTACTTAAAAAGATGGAGGCAAAAGCTAAATCTATGCAAACTGTTAAAGATTTCCTGCAAGTACAGCCTCCCAGATTTAGTAGGCATTGACCCTCTAAGAATTGGTCCTTTCCTGCCTCTTCCAGGCCTTCAGTCCAAACCCAGAACCAGCAGAACACCCAGGCTTCAGTCACAGGACTAAACAGTGGGGGGCTCCCACTTCCAAAGCAGGGAGTAGTAAGACTCCCTCCTATGGTAAACTGTCTCAGTGATTTAACTTTAAACCTTCCAAGCCCTGCACAACTGACTGTTCCTTTAGGGGGAAAGTTGCCCTGCAGGCAAAAAATTGGGAGTGCATTACCCAGGACAAATGGGTTTTAAATATAGTTTCCCCTAGGATACATATTCCACTTCCACTCCTTACCAACCCCAAATGGTTGGCCAGATCTACCCCCAAATCAGTGGGCAGAGGCTCAAAAGTAAGTTCTCTCTCTTTTAAGCATCAGGGCTATTCAACCTGTCCCAGAAGAAGAATGGGGACAAGGTTTCTACAAGACTTTCTGGTACCCAGAAAAGACCATTCCTGGCGTCCTATCCTGGACCTGTCTATCCTAAACACACTTGATCCCAAAATTCAAGATGCTCATTCTTTATCAGCTGCTTCCTATGCTAGGCAAAGATGCCTGATTGGCAACACTGGATTTATAGGAAGCCTACCTGTACATCCCAATAAGGGAGTCTTGCAGATACCTACGCTTCAAAGCAGGCTACGTGTACTTTCAGTTCTCTGCACTGCCCTTTGGCTTATCTACTGCGCCCAGGGTATTCACAAAGTGCCTAGCTGCAGTCATTGCATTTTGCAGGCAAAGAAATATTCAGGTATACTCATACCTGGACGATTGTCCGATTCAGGCAGAAAGCCAGGACAGACTATTAAATCATCTGGCATTTGTAAGGAAATTAACTTCTCTAGGGTACACCATAAACAAAAATAAATCGCATCTTGTACCCTGTCAACAAATTATATTCCTGGGAGCAAGCTTGAGTACAACTTCCCAGATGGCCTACCTTACACCAGAGAAACACTATGCAAGACTGCATATGAGGAAATTACAATGGTATCTAAAAAGCCTATGGTTTCAACATTCTCAGGATGTAGAATCAATGATTCCTATCATACCTTGTCTACAGATAGTTCCTTTGGCAGGCACTGGCCTGCCACCAAAACAAGGGACTGCCATTCAGTCTACCCCCTGCTGCCCAAACCTTAACAGATGCATCAGACTATGCATGGGGGCCTCACTTGGCAGGGAAGTGCATACAGGGCAAATGGAACCAGTCAAATTCATCTGTATGTGTCTCAAAAATAAATGTTAGCTGTACAGAATGCTCTGATGGCCTTCAAGGACCACATTCTTCCAGGGCAATTATTGGTAAAGTCTGATAACACTGTTATGGTACATAAGCAGGGAGGAACCCACTCATCCTCTCTGCAGACTAGCCATGGCTCTGTGGAACACAGCCTTGAGCTACCAAGTGCACCTACAGGCTCAGTTCCTGCCAGGAAAGCTAAATACACTGGCAGACGACCTAAGCAGAAATCTCATGGACCCACATGAGTGGAAACTGGAACCAAAGATATTCAACATGTTGCGAAACAAATGGGGGAGCCCAGAAATAGACCCGTTTGCCTTCCCCCAGCACTACCAATTGGAAAAATTCTGCACAAGGACTCCCCACAAACAAGCTTGGAAAGTGGGTGCCCTGTCCTTCACCCGGAGAAATCTATCAGTTTATGCCTTTCCCCCTCTGCCTCTCCTCTCCAAGGTACTACTAAAGATCAAACAGGACAATACTAATTGCACCAGACTGGCCATGCTAACATTGGTACCCCCTCTTGCGCAGTGCATCACTGCTGGCACCATGGCACCTGTCTCAGACTCCTGCCATGCTGTCCCAGCAGGAGGGCCAAATTCTGCACCCACAGTTTCAAACCCCTGAACCTGGAAGCCTGGCTAATTACCTGATCTGTTACCATCCCTCAGTAAGCAAGTGATGGATGTTATTCTGGAGGCAAGGAGGTCTAGTACTAGAAAATCCTATGCTATAAAATGGAAAAGATACTGCTCCTGGAGCCCAACTCAGGTGATGGGCACAACAGTGCCCAATTTACCTAAGATTCTTCAATACTTAATTGAGATGCTTCACAAGGGTCTTTCCTTTTCCTCCATAAAAATTCATGCCTCAGCCATTTCAGCTCATTACACTACAGAATCACCCCTTTTCTCTCATCCAGTGCTGAAGTAGTTCCTCAGAGGGGCAGAGAACTTAAGGCCACCCAGGAGAGCCCCTACTTCAGCCTGGGGCCTTAAATTTTGTTCTGGAAAAGCTCATTTTACCTCCATTTGAGCCAGCTGCAAATGCAGAGTCTAAATTCCTTTCCTGGAAAACAGCCTTCCTTCTAGCCATCACTTCAGCAAGAAGGGTGTCTGAATTACAGGCTCTCATGGCAGTTGAGCCTTTCATCATCTTTCATGCGGACAGGGTGTCCCTCAGGACCAGTCCCTCCTTCATGCCTAAGGTGGTATCCAGTTTGGCCCTTAAGTCCATTAGTTTTCCGACCTTCTTTTCTAATCCACAGAACAAAGGGGAATGAATACTGCACTCCTTGGACGTGCACAGACAACTTAAGATTTTACTTGGACAGAACTAAACCTCTCGGGAAATCTGAACAGCTGCTGGTTGCAGTTGCTTCAGGGGCAGAGGGGAAGGCCATTCCAAAGCTAACCATTTCTAAGCGGATAGGCCACTGCATTAATTTCTGCTATAAGCACCATGGAAAACCTACCCCACAGGGGATAAGACCACATTCAACCAGGGCTGCATCTACCTCTACAGCCTTTCTCAGAGGTGTCCCTACCAGGGACATCCTAGAAGCTGCTACCTGGAGTTGTACATACCTTCACCAAGCATTACCACTTGCCAATGTTTTCTAAATCTAGAGCTGGCTTTGCCACTGCAATTTTGCAGGGCCTTATAGCTAGTCCTAATTCTATCTAATTACCTCCTCCCATCCTTAACTTTGGGAATCTACCCAAATGTGATGACTGCAACAGTGAAACACTAAGAACATAGTACAGTTGTGTACACTTGCCATAAATGTAGATGTTAGAGTGTATTCGCTGTTGCAGTCCTGGTTACCCTCCTTCCAGCCCCCTGACTTCTATTGACTATACCTCTATTCTTGTTTGCTATGCTTAAAGCTTTTTGGTATATTTGCTTTTTTGTTGGAGGTGTAACCTTGTATATAATTGCTTCCCATTATGGAGGCACCTGACATCTGGGGCAAGAAAAACTGATGTAATGGTGTCAGCTGCGTGCTTTATACCCCTAACTACCTGACGTCACGGAAGATGAGACCGCAACCGACGCAGGACCCAATACTTTGATAATCAGGCCGACTGAGGGCTACTGCAAGCAGATAACCTAAATGTGATGACTGCAACAGTGAATACACTCTAACATCTACATTTATGGTAAGTGTACACAACTGTACTTTATCCCACTCCACCACAATGGGGAATCCACCTTGGATCCCACTAACTATTGTCTCATCAGTCTGACGAGCCTGATCTGTAAAGCCATGGAACGCATTATCATGTAACTTGTAAACAAAGACCTTGGCAACCTTCAAACACTGGACCCCACCCAGTTTGATTTTGTAAAGGGCTGATCTTGTTTCCTCAACCTGATTGACTTCTTCGAATCGGTATCCAGAGCACTGTCAGTCATTAGCAGAACAGTGATTTGCTGTGGCAACCCTTAACCAGGCAAAGTGGAAAGAGGTTTACATTGAGACTGCTGACTTTCTAACGTTCACTTAACAGTCATGGACTTAATGAAGTCATTTATTTAGATGATAGTGTTTAAAGACCTAGAAAGTTCCAAATTTATTTCACGGTTATATAGAAAATATTTTTTTCCAGCTCATACCTGCATTATGGTAGTACCCGCAGTAGTGGTACTGCGGTAGCATTGTCGCCTCACAGCAAGACGTTGTCGCATTTGATTCTCAGAGCGTCTTCTGTGTGGAGGCATGCGTGAATGGGCGTGCCTTCGTTGAAGGTTGTGCGTCAGGGCTGGTAACTTGGCACGTAAAAATCCACTACCAAACATTAGCAGACCGGAGTTCCGCTCTGGCGACCCCTAACCGGGATAAGCCGAAAGACACAACCTGCATTATGGTAGTGAACACCCCCTCACCAAAAGAAGAGCCTAGTTAAAAGACAAATAAGAGCTACACAAATGTCCTTATGCAACATTGATTTTGTGGATTAATTAAAATAGAGGAATTTTCCTTAGAATATGATTACCCATCCCACATAAGTAATGGGGGTAGTAAGTGAAGTCTTACAAGGATGGGAGTACAACATTCATTCCTCTATTGGGAGCTAATAACTGAAAGCCAACACCATTTAGGAGAGGATTAACTGTGGTGGGGTACAATATGACGTTTACCTTGAAGTATAACCAGGATTCAAGGAAATTAAAAGAATTATCGGGAAATATTGGAGTATTTTTTTCCAAAATGTCTAACACTTTAAGAAGTTTTACCAAGCCACCTGCATTTTCCTACAAGAGGGGACCAAATGTTAAGGATATCTTGGAAAAAGACTAGACAAAAGATAGAGACTGGAAATGAAACCAAAATAAACCACTTCAAGTTGGCTGCACATTGATCAACAGCCTAACTTCAGCTCTCCCAGTATAAAAACAAACTCCAGAGAAAGCCGATGGTATTTCTGGGTGAATTTCAGTAACTGGCTAGAGGACCTGAAAAAATCTGATGCAAAAGATGAAAGAAAAACACCAACTGGGAAAAGGACTGCATCTGTTCAGCAAAAAGCAGTGCAAGCTCCAGGCATGACTTCAGTGACTTGGAGGAACATAAGACAGTTGCACACAGACCTGATTAAAATAAATAAAACACTGGAAAAAAATTTTTAAAAGATATTACGAGGATGTAATAAAACTGCAAAAATCAGAGGTCAAAATGAAGAAAAGGCTGGCTGAATATGCGACAGCTGAAGAAGAGATGTTTAAAAAAAAATGGAATTGGAGGACAGAGCATGTAGGGAAAACCTGAGATTTCCTGCTGTCCCAGAAAAGCTGGACAGAACAGATTGTATGAGTTGTATGAAAACACACACAGGCAACTGGATTGGTATTCCACAGCAGGAGTTAATTGAAAGGGTGCATTGTGTGCATGCTCCAAACCTGGTCATGAGAAAGCCGCCCAGAACTTTACTAGTAAAGATGCGGTCCTACCAGCAGAGGGAGTTCTGTCAAAACTGTGGTAGAAGGCAAACGGTAATAAAAGTGGGAGGCAGTAGTGTGTTTTATGGAGAATGACTACTGATTGTACACCAGGCAAGAAGAGTAAATTTATTCAGGGAATGTCAAGAATCAGGCACTAGATTCAAACTGGTACTTCCAGGTATCTTCAAAGCATTATTTTCTGGAGGGATAAAATCTTTTTATGATGCAGTACATGCCAATGAGGCAATACAAAGGTTGGCTCAACAAAAAGTGAACTGTGAAACAGGATGAGTTTCTTCTGTTTGTTCTTCTGGTAGTAAAGCTTACAGAGAAACTGTGCCAGTGAATCCTTTTCCGATGTTTCAATGGAAAATGCTTGAGAGAAGGGGAAAAAAACACAAGAGTTGACTATAATAATTGAGTACATTGGAAATGAAGCAGAGATGGGATTTAGGAGCTGAAGAGGAACAAGAATAAAACCAGTAACTTGGAGATTGACAAATGTGGGATTACAATGAAATAATTGTGAAACCTGAAAGAACAAGAAAATCTGGAAATATTGGACTTTTTTTTTGACTTGTAGGTGACTCTAAAGCGCCCTACTTCACGTCATTAATGTTCAGAAAAATAATTAGGAGTGGGGGAAGATTAGGGAGAATAAGTATAAAACATTTTTTTCCTTAAAGTAATATTTTTGTAGTGCTCGGTTTTCTTTGCTTGCTATAAAGTTTTCAGTTATTTTTAAGTATAATGGTTATACTAATGTAAACAGGTGCTCCATTTTTTTTCTTCACCCTTTTTCTCCTTCAGTTTTAAGAAATGTAGGTACTGCAGTGTAAAAGAGAAGTCTAGTCAGACCATGACAAAAGAAAAAAAAATGATTTACTTTTTCTCAATGTTAAGTTGTCAATCTCGCCTTCATTCTTGCTGGATGGGTTCGGAGCCGATCCTCGGCTCCGACTCGGCACTTGCTTTAGCTCGAGAACTCATTTTACCAGCTCGAGGCAACCCTATATCCCATGATGCAAGGCGGAACTACCTCAGATCTCGTTTGCCGCTTAGCGAAAGAGGTCTCCTTTGCCAGCTGAGGTAAGTTTTTTCTTTGTGAAATAAGAAAAGATTAGTTAGGGTTTATTTTTCCCTTTTAGTGTTAGTTTAGTCTGTAGTTAGTTACAGCCCACCCTATTCCCTTGTTTTCAAACTTTTATAATCTTTAATCTAATGTTTTTAGTCAGGCCTAATTCCCCATTGGTTATTCCCTTCCTGTGTGTTTGTGTAAGGGATTAATTTGTGTGTTTGTTGGGATTGTTTGTGTTTCCATCCTCCTAGGATGTCAAAGGAAGGCAAGGTTCAGGCTTCAAGAAGTGTGACCAGTGCTGTCAGAAAATGTCTCTGACAGACGGTCACACTTCTTGTGTTTATTGCCTGGGTTTGCACCTGCAGGACTCCTGTGCTTTGTGTCATGCTTTTAGCCAGAGAGTCCTGCAGGAAAGGAGGAATAAGCTCATCCTCCGAGGCTTACTTAAGCCAGAAGGTTCTCCTCCTAAATTAGGGTCAGGAAAACCTCCTAAGCCACCGAAGGCTCAGGCTACAGTGTCCAAGCCTCCTCCGGTGGCTCGCCCGCCAGAGCCGACATCGGCTCCGGCTGGAGCCGATACATCTTCTGTTCAAGTAGTGGGTTCGGGTCGGCTCCGGCTGGAGCCGATACATCTTCTGTTCAAGTAGTGGGTTCAGCGCCGACCGGCTCCGATACCCTGACTACTGTGGCCTTGTCAGCTCCGGCTGGAGCCGACACTTTATCCAGCATCGGAGCCGAGATATCCTCGGCTCCATCTGGAGTTCAAGGGACTTCAGCTCCGATGGCTTCGACCCGTAAGAGATCTCGGTCCCCTTCTATACTGGGTATCCACTCGGCTCCGGGGTCTCCTCTTTTGTCGGAGCGGAGCCATCGGAGCCGATCTTCGAGATCTTCCAGGCTGTCTGACCACAATTTAGAGAGGGTGGTAAGCAGGCTGTTGAAGTCTCAGGCACTGGCCCAAATGCTCCATAGCCCGTCTCAACAGACTTCGGCTATAGCCCCAATTCTTGAACTTCCTCCTCCGACACCACACCAGAGTTCGGAGCCGGAGCTTCTCGGGACAGCGACTGTTTCGATGCCGGAGCCGATACATCCTTCGCTCCGCTGCCCTCGGCTCCGATCTCCTCCTTGAGACCTTCCTTGGAGGGATCCGGTCGCCGGGTTTCCACTGTCGGCTCCGAGGGCTAGTGGCATCGGACCCTTGTCCGACCCGCCTCCCTCTCGGGCTTCGGCTTTGGTAAGCTCGGCGCCGACATCGGCCTCGAGCCTTCTCTCTCTCTTTGGAGCCGCCATTCCTGTTTCTTCGGAGCGGGTGTGTTCCGGCCTCCCGGGGAGAGGAGCCTTTGAGGTGATGAGTGTCCTGGCCTCTGAGCCTGGTCAGCGGTCCATCCCTCTAGCTCCTCCCTCTTCAGTGCCTGCAGATGCCTCTTGCCAACCTCTTGCTCACAGGCCCAGGGATCCATCGCCCCAGGTTTCCCCACTGGAAATTTCCTCCTCTTCCGAGGTTTCTCCTGATCCTGCAGGGGAACCCCCTCGGAAGAGGACGGTAAGAGGAAACGACAGACTCCCCTGAGTCTACTACATTTGATACCGACTTAGATGAGTCGGAGGGTTCCCCACGGTCCCCCTCTGAGGATGTCTCCTTTTCAGACATCCTTGAGCTCCTCGAACAGAGGGGGAATTGGCCCTCCATTGATCCCTCCGAGGATGAGTCTGTATACCTGGAGGCTTTTGGATCCCGACCCTCCACCTCCTGGGTGTCTCCGCCTTTCGACCCACTTATGCAGGTAGTGGCTCGGAAGGCGTGGGCAGCTCCAGATTCTGTGGAACCTGTCCCCAGAAGACCATCCAAATTCATTACGGCCCCTTCGGATAAACAGTTCCTTTCCAAAGGTGTCTCTGTGGATGCTATGGTGGTGGCAGCCACTAAGAAGGAACTGGCGGATCCTTCAGTACCTGTCCATCCTCCTAACAAGGATTCTAGGACCATGGACAGGTATGGAAAGCGGATGTTTTCTTCAGTGACCTTTGCTATGCGTTCGCTGAATTATCTTTGTCACTTCACCAGGCTTCAACGAGATATTCTCAAAGAACTGGGTGAAGTAGTCCAGGATCCTTCTGCTGCTGGGGCTCAGGAAAAGATTGCCTCACAGCTTGCTATCCTGAATTCCATATCTAACTCCTCCATGCGGCTCATATCTTATGCGGCCGATGGAGCGAGCAGGGCCGCAGGCACAGGAGTTGCTCTTAGACGCCAAGCCTGGATGCGGCTGTGTAATTTTGCGGACCCCTTTAAGGCGTCCTTCACTAATACCCCCTTTGATGGTTCAGCTTTGTTCGGACCTCAGGTGAAGGATACCTTGACCAGGTGTGAGCAGGACAGTAAAACTCTTTCTGCCATTGGGAGTCCAATTTTCCACTCCTTCTAGACCATATCCCAAGGGTCAGAAGGGGGGGAAGATGTGGTTCCGTAAAGCCCAAGGAGCTACACCGGACACACGTGGTCAGTTTACCCCCAGAGGCAGAGGGGGTAACAATAATAGACGCCGCCCTAGAGACAGGGGGGGTCCTCAGAACCAGGGCAACAGGGAGTCTCTTCCTGAGAAGCCTTTTCAACATCCCTGAGGTGTTGCCCGACTGTCCACCCTTGGAGGCAGTCGGGGGAAGGATTTCACTGTACCCAGTAGCCTGGCAATCCCTATCCCAAGAGAAGTGGGTACAGTCGATTATATCCGAGGGTTACAAGATCCCTTCGAAGGTTTCCGTACCTCTACAATCCCTTCCAGACATCTCACCCGGTCAAAGGGATTTGGCAGAACAGGAGGTTTCAAAACTCCTAGAAAAAGAGCCGTCCAGACAGTGCCGACAGACCAAGTAGGATCCGCGTCTACTCAAGATTCTTTTGGTCCCCAAAAGGACGGGAGATTGAGACCAATATTAGACCTGAGCAATCTGAACAGATTTGTCAAGAAGGCAAGATTCCGGATGGTCACGCTTCAGTCCATTCTGCCCTTTCTGGGCAAGGACAACTGGATGTGCTCTATAGACCTTCAGGATGCGTACTATCACATAAAGATTCACAGACGCTCCAGAAGGTTTCTCCGCTTCGGCTAGGGACCAGTCATTACCAATTCAGAGCACTGCCCTTTGGCCTCACTTCAGCCCCCAGAGTGTTTACCAAATGCATGGCAGTGGTCACAGCTCACCTGAGACGCCTAGGATTCCAGGTGTTTCCTTATTTGGACGACTGGCTCCTCTCCGCCACCACCAAGTGTCAGCTTCTTCAGTCCAGAGACTACACCCTACAGCTTTGCAGGAAATTGGGAATTTCAGTAAATTTGAAAAATCTTCTCTGCTGCCTTGCCAATCTATCACCTTTTATAGGCAGAATTAAACACCGTCAAAATGTTAGCCAGACTAACAGATCAAAGAATTCTGGACATCCAAAATTTGTTCGGCTTCTGTTACAAAGCAACAAGATCAAAGCCAGATTTGTCCTAAAGGTTCTAGGTCTTATGGCTGCGCCATTGTTCTTCTACCACTGGCTCGCTTCCACATGCCTCCTGCAGTGGATGTTATTCACGCAGTGGTCGTACCACAATCTTCCGATGAGACACGAAATCTTAGTCACACAGTCGCAGGGCTCATCTGGGCTGGTGGATATCTTCCCTCTTCTTCATCAGGGCCGACCCTTTATTCCCTCCTCCAGTTGCCACAGTCACTACGGATGCCTCTCTGATCGGGTGGGGGGCATTATCAGGGCAGGATGGTCCACGGGACGTGGCAACCCATAGAATACCATCTGCACATAAATGTCCTGGAGATGAGAGCAGTGCTTTTAATGTTGCAAGCCCTCGACGACTTTCTTCCCACGGGGACTATTGCAGTACAAACGGACAACATGTCCATGGTCTGGTACATCAACAAACAGGGCGGAACCAGGTCCTATCCGTTATGTCGAGAAGCTCTCAGACTTTGGCAATAGGCGATCTCTTCTCAGCGGTTTCTGATAGCAACGCACATCCCCGGCAGGTCCAACCTATTGGCGGACAGGCTGAGCAGATCTATTCTGATGCCTCACGAGTGGTCTCTCAATCAATCTGTAGTGGATCAGATTTTTCTGAAGTGGGGCACTCCTTGTTGCGATCTTTTCGCTACCCCTCAAAACAACAAGTGCCCAGACTATTTCACTCTATTTCCCCTTCCAGGTCAACCCCTGAGAGACTCTCTAACCCAGGATTGGCCTCGTGGACTTCTTTATGCTTTTCCTCCCTTTCCCTTGATTCCACAAGTCATTCAAAAGCCACCGCTTTGAGAGACAAATTGATTGTCGTTGCTCCATATTGTTCTCGACAAATTTGGTTTCCGACTCTGCATCGTCACCTTCTGGTGCAGCCCTGGCATCTGGACCCAGTTCCGGATCTTTTGATCCACCAGTCGGGTCAGCAGCACCGGGCCATTCATTCTCTCAACCTCACTGCTTGGTTGCTCCACTTCCTTCCCTAGCCAGGCTACCAATGATTTCTGACTCAGTCAGAGACATTTTAGTGTCTTCTTTGAAGTCGCCCACTAGGACTATTTATGCTAGCAAGTGGCGGCGTGTTTGATTTGGGCAAACTCCAGAAATATTGATCCTTTTACTGCTCCCATACATTCTGTTTTAGATTTCCTGGTGGAGGTTTTTCATTCAGGATCCTCGCCATCTACAGTCAAAGTACAACTGGCTGCTATTTCCAAGTATCATGTTGGCTTGCATGACAATAACATTATGTCTCATAGATTATGCAAGGCCTTTTGAGAGGAGTTTTTCTCCTAAAACCACCTATAAAGCATCCTCCTCCGCAATGGGATCTAAACTTAATGTTGGCATCCTTGATACTACCTCCTTCAACCGTCTGCTTCATGTTCTTTGAAGTTATTGACGTGGAAAACTATATTTTACTGGCTGTCACTTCTGCAAGAAGGGTTTCTGAGATTCAAGCTCTCTGCATTCGTTCACCTTATTTGGTTTTTCATAAGGACAGGGTATCGTTAAGAACTAACCCTTCCTTTCTCCCCAAGGTTGTATCTCAAACCAATATTAACCAATCTATAGATCTACCAGTCTTTTCCCTAACTATTCCGACAGAGCTGAACAGAAACTGCATTTTTTTGGATGTCCATCGTCAGCTCAGGTACTACTTGCATAGAACTAAACAAATTAGAAAATCGGACCAATTGTTTGTTTCCTATGCAGAAAACAGGATAGGTCTTCCAGTTTCTAAAGTGACCTTATCCAGATGGTTGACTTCCACCATTTCCTATGTGTACTCTCTCAGAGGCAAACAACTATCTTCTAAGCCAAAAGCACACTCGACCAGGAGTCTATCCACTTCTGCAGCCTTTCAGGATAGGCTACCCATTGATACCATTTGTGCAGCGGCTACTTGGGCCACGCCTCATACCTTTGTCTCTCATTACAAGTTGGATTTGGCCTCCAGAGATAGGGCAAGTTTTGGTTCCACAGTTCTCAAGAGTCTGTTCCATTGAGCCACCCGGGATACAGGTGCTAGGACGGTCCCATCCAGCAGAATGAAGGCGAGATTGACAACTTAACATTTAGAAGTTATGTACCTACCATAACGCTCCATGTTAGTTGTCTTCTCGCCTTCTTTCTTCTGCCCCTCCCTCCTTCCCCTGGCCTGGACAGATCTTGGAGAGTTCCTATTAGATTCTTTCCTCCGTGCCTTGTTATGAGGATTTCTTTTAGGAACCATTGTTCCTAATTCTGTTAGGATAGTCTTTAGCAGGGTAAGTTAGCTGCCAAACGAGATCTGAGGTAGTTCCGCCTTGCATCATGGGATATAGGGTTGCCTCGAGCTGGTAAAAGGAGTTCTCGAGCTAAAGCAAGTGCCGAGTCGGCGCCGAGGATCTGCTCCGAACCCATCCAGCAAGAAAGAAGGCGAGAGAAGACAACTAACATGGAACGTTATGGTAGGTACATAACTTCTAATTCTTGTATATGGGAATGACTGGATTAAGGCCCCTAGCTTGATTTAAAGTAACAAGTTTTAAGATAAAGCAAGTAAATGAAAAAACATTTGACTACTGTACAGCTTTTTTCCCTAACAAATAAATGTATGCTTTAACTGGCATTTTTGTAGCTGGTCCTCGTGTCTCTGTCGAGTCAGTCTGATAAAGAGAAATGACTGGGAGATGTTTTCTGAAAGCATTCAAGTGTTCTGTCTGGGAGAGCTCTAAAGATGAGACGAGACCAGACAGCACTTAGAAACACAGGCTGTACCAATTGTTTTGGCGTGGATAACCTTTCTTTTAAGTTAAGCCAAGTTTGTGAGTGTGGCTGTGTTTTTGAGTCGCATGTTCCTATTAGAAGGGTAAAACTTCAGTATTTGAAGATGTACACAGTATTGTGTTAGTATTAAGCTAGTAGGTTTTAGAGGGGTATGGAGGGTGTTTTTGTTTAAAGGCTTTCAATAAAAAAAAAAAGTGTGGCATAGGCCCAAATGGATGTGGCAAGAAACAACTGCATAAAAGATCAACTTGCCAGGCAATGTATGCATGTACACAAAACTGGAACTAGACAGTCTACAAAAAAGCTGTTGCACATAAAAGGTGGGAATAATAACTTTTTAACACGGTGATGCTTTCTGTAATGTATTTAAATGTCCGTGGCCTCACAGATGACTACAAAAAAGGAAAGAATAATGAACTCTATTTAAAAGTGCAGAGTGCAAATAGCTGTGCTACAGGAGGCATTCCTTGAAAGAACTGCACATGTGAATTTAATAAAAAGAGGTTTTCCAGATGGTTATTTTGTAGAATACGTGGGACAAAGGAAAAGAGGGGGTACTTATATTCATTACAAGAGGAGCTCCTTTAGTGATAGAAGAGGATAAAATAAAGATAATGGTATAGGAGGATTTCACTGGTATATATTTATATTCCACCTAAAACTGCTTTAATGAAGATTAAGAAAATTCTGGGAGAAGTAATTGGCTTTCAGCAAGGAATATTACTTAATTGGCAGGGGCCGGAATTTGATTTGCCGCAGTGAAAGTGTGTCTAGGGGGCCCTGAAGGGAAAATTTAACAAAGGAGGGTAGATTTTTTGACAACATTTATGAAAACATTTGGCATGGAAGATGTGAATTCAGTACTAGGACTTCTGAGTAAATTTACATATTTCCCCCAAAATACAAAAAAAAAAAAATGGGCAGAGTTTACATTTCACAGGAACATGTGCATTTAATTGAAAGTCTTAATACTCACCTAATAACTATTTCAGATCATGCCCAAGTAATAAATAAAATAAAAACACAGGGTAATGAAATAAAAATTGAGCTTTGCCGCCTACCTCTTGAAAAGAGGAATTTAAGGAATGGGTTGTGGAGATTCTTCAGTAGCTATTAGAGAAGATAGAAATTTCTGAAAATATAGCTAGGGAGTGGGATATAATTAAAGTGTAGTTTAAAAAGGTGAAAGTAAAAGAAAGATGTTTTAAGAGATAACTAGAATTATTTAGAGGGTCTGTTAAATGTTAGTGTTGTATAGTAGGGGGGAATCTCGTAGAATAAGAACAGCAATTGTAGTATGCTAAACAGAAAATAAGGGATTACCTCCAATATGCATGAGGTTAGAAAGATTGCTATTGAGCAACTGGCTTTTGATAATTCTAGAGCACAGAGACTTCTAGTACAACGACTCGGGCAACAAAGTAGAAAGGGCTGTTGCCAAGCTTAGGGAACCTGTAACAAGATAATGAGATCTGTAGAGGTACTAGAACTATTTCAGAAGTTCTTTGAAAGTGTGTATAAAGCAAAGAAACATGGAACTCAAGAAAAGGTACAACTGGAGATGTTTATGGAAGAATTTAATATGCCAAGGTTAGATGTAGCTGACGCTCCTTTTAGGACAGGAGGAGATGATAAAAAATAGTCATGTGTAACCAATTTACAGGACAGTCCCCAGGAATAGATAGTATTCCTTTGGAAGTTTGGAAGCTAGTAGGGGAAAAAATGATAAACAAAACCTTCCAGATCTTTAATGGTATTCAAGTACCAACATCCTGGAAGAAGGTAGTGGTGGCAGGATTACTTAAGGGTGAACACCCATAATATCCAGCTTCATACAAGCCAATTTCGGTACTAAACCATGATTATAAAGTGTTTGTCTATAGTAGCTAAAAGAATAGGAAAAGTGATGACAAAATTGATAGGGATCAGTGTGGATTTGTGGAAAGGAGGCAAACATAGGACAACATTAACAGAACATTGATGATCCTGGGGGAAGCAGAATGTAAGAGAATATCACAGTTGCTGGTGGATGTTGATGCAGAGAAGGAATTTGAGTAAACTGGGATTTTATGAGCAGGGAAATAGAAGCATTTGCATTTCCTGATTAAAATTACATGGTCATTTATGAGAACATATGAGGGATCAGAGGCCAAACTTAAAATGGGTTGGTTCCTCTCTGGTTAATTTCTGCTTGAGCAGGGGAGCCAGACAGGGTGTCGTCTTCTCCCCCCCCCCCCCATTGTTTGCATTATATTTAGAACCATTGATAAACTATTGGGATTCAGAAATTCAAGGATGTAATTGGTATGGTGGTCAAGAAAAGCTGGCTCTATTTGCAGATGGTATTTTATTCCTGACAAAACCAGAAAAGGATATTTAATTATTGTGGAATATTTTGGGAGAGTTTTGCGTCTTTTTGGGAAACAAAATTAATGAAGCTAAAACTAAGACAATGGCTGTAAATTGTGTACCCACACGCAAACTGGTTTAGCATGGCCCATATTTATGGGGACATGATAAAATGAATTACGTAGGAGTGTGGATTAAAAATTATTCCAGCATGCTAGCTAATGGTGTGTGGGAAGAGACTAAACAAAGGGTTATACAGAAAGTGAGAAATTGGGAGCTCTGTTATATGGATATGGATAGCAAGATACAAGCAGTTAAAATGTGTTTAGACCCTTTAGTTTTATACACAGGTCAGGTATATTTATCAACCGAAGAAGTTGTAGGTAGCAATTCAGTAAAGAGCTGAAGGAGTTTATCGGGGGTTGGAATATGGCAAGAGTCAAGTGGGATAAGATGATTCTTCCAATAGAACAAGGTGGACTGGGATTACCTGATTTGAAGGAGTATTTCAGAGCTAAACAGTTAAGGCTCCTATACATAGCACAAAGTGGAAAGGGATGATGAAACTGGGGAAGCTCAGAAAAGGTGAGACTGAGATTTTGGATACAGATCTTTACTTAGAATAACAGTAGTCCTGCAGAAAATTTATATTCATAAGGTAGCAAAAAGTATTCTAAGAACTAAGCCGGCATGGAAATGGAGAAAGGAGATCCTGATGGTAAGCAGGACTGCAGTTAGAGATACAGACAATAGGCAAGAAACGACTCAGCCAGTATATCCAAGAAAATAGGCAAGTTGGGGCTGGAATTTATTGGAGAAAACTGGCAAAGGAATCTAGGTTGGAGTAAATAGAGAGGGAAAGGTAATTGAACAGGAATACACCAAGAATTTATTTGCACTGCAGGTTAGAGATTGCCTTCCCTGTTAAGGATTGATATCAGAGTATAGGCAAAGAGAAAATATAGGGGAGTCCTGAATGAAAGACCAGCACTGGTAGAGTTTTTAGTAGAATCTTGAACAGAAGCTGCTGTTGAGAGGAGTAATTAGTAGCGCATATAAAATATTGCACGATGACTATAAGAACCAATCGGAGAAGGTTAGAAAGGATTGGGAAAACAGATTGGATAAGCAATTCACAAAGAAATAATGGGGGATATATGTGGGGGATATATGTATGTCTCCCAGATTGCAACAAAATCTAGATGATGTAGGATTTTTGCTTGGAAATGTTTACATGGGTATTTTTATACCCCAAGTAGACTGCAGAGAATGTTTCCTGAGGTAGACAGCAAATGTTGGAGGTGTGATGGGGAAGAAAGTGTTAATTGGGAACATATCTTCTAGGAGTGTAATGAGTTGGCAGACTTTTTAAAGATTCCCTGCAGACTACTCTTAGAGATGCTGGGTGAGCAAATGTGTATCTGGGGAAATTTATTTTTTCTGAGCTGTGATACAGAATGGAAATTGCCTAGATATAGTGAGGCCTTGCTGAGTCTAAACTATGGTGGCTGCCAAAAAAGTAATTACTAGAAAATGGAAATCAAAGTGTAAACCAGCTGTACTTTGTGATATTGAAGGTCATTGTAACATGGATGTATAGGCTTAGCTTCTCAAGACGAGGGGATGGCACTCCAGTCTCTCTGCTTCAGTTGAATTACAGTGAAATCTGTAGTGAATATCATAACAGATAAAACAACTGGAATTAATTCTTTAGAAAAGGCTAAGAGCTAATTATTTAGACAAAATAGGAATGGTTTGAAGAGTACTTAAGGGGTGAAATGGGGTTTAAAAGAAGGCAGGAGTTTGGTGAGCTGTGTAATCTCTGACTGACATTGATTGGGTAGATTGTAAGAGATGTCTAAGGTTTTACAACTAAAATTGTCAAAATGGTTTGTGATATACATTGCTTGCAGCCAAGATTATGCCAATATGCTGTTTATTTTTAGGTGTGTGTGTGTGTGTGTGTGTGTGTGTGTGTGTGTGTGTGTGTATGTGTGTATATATATATATATATATATATATATATATATATATATATATATATATATATATATATAAAAGAGAGATTATTATGGATATAGCTGTATAAAGATGTATAGATATATAGCTATATGGATCTACTTCACAATGCTGAAATTTCAGAATGCAGACAACCATATGGCCGACACCATGTGACCGACATCCGAAATCTCGACATTGTAAGTAGACCATGTAAAAGGAAAATAAAATTTCCTTTCTACTGCTAGCAGGGGGACTGCGCCCCTCTGCACCCCCCGTGGGGGGATCTGCCCCCCCACACCACCCGTAACTTTAGTATACCAACTCAGAGATTGCACTACAGTGCAGGAATGGAAATCTTTCCATTCTGCACTATAGTGAGATGCCTGTTCCACATTGTTGGCATTCCGAATGTCGATCATATGGTGTCGGCCATCGTTAAAAACATGTACTCTTCATAACATCTAAACTCAAAACATCAAGACCATAACATCTAAACTTCATAACATCGAATCTCAAAACATTGAAAACTACAAAGCAACTATAACTAACATCCCACACACTGTTTATGTACTTTTCCCCCCATTGTAGTGCAATCTTGGAGTTGGTATATTTAATTTATGGGTGTGTGGGGGGGTGCAGGGGGACTTGCCCCCCTGCAAAAACGTAGTAAACTGTGTGTGGGATGTTATTTATAGTTTCTTTGCAGTTTTCAGTGGTTGATAGGTTCATAGGTAGGTACTAGTCTATTGGCCCTAGGGCCTATACAAGCCTAGCCAAAAGGTACCCTGGCTTTCGCCACCCAAGGAAATTATTTTCCTGTGCCCCTGTCAAGCAGAACCACAGACGTGATCCCCAGGGTGAATTTCCTATTGCCCATCCAATCATCAAGATTTTTCTTGAAGAGTGCTAATGAGGAGCTCTGTTTGACATAGGTAGTCTGTTCCAGAGTATGGGAAGTCTCTGGGACAGGAATCTATTCCTCCAGCATGTTCTGTTTATTGTGGTGACAAGGTTTAGGTCCCTAGAGCGTGTAGCTTGGAGGGATTGGGATTTCTTTAAGTGGAGCATGTCAAACAGCTCTGGGTTTGACATAGCTTTGTATGTTGGGCAGAGATCGCCTCTGAGTAGGCGATATGCGACTGAGTAAAGCTGGAGTTGTTTGAGACTGTCTGCGTAAGGCATCTATTTGAGGCCGGTAATCCTCTTTGTAAGGTAATTTTGCGGCTTTTCCAGTTGTCTTGTGAGGTACATACCAAAAAGGGAATTGTACACTATAATGGGTCTAATGAGTGATGAGTAGAGGGGAACAATGACCTCTTTTTTTTTTTTTTTTTTTTTTTTTTTCTGGATGAGAAACCTTTTGTGATGGTGTGCCACATAGAAGGATTTTCTGACCACTGTGGCGATGTGATTATCAAAGGAGAGACTACTGTCCACCTGTGTCCCAAGTTCTCTTATCACACTTTCGGTGTTAAGTAGTCTACCACCCATGTGGTAGTTCATGGATGCAGAGTTTTTTGCCAAAGGGGCTGACGGTGCACTTTTTGGCATTGAGCTTGAGACCATGTCTTTGACACCAGGCATCTGTCTCAGTGAGGCCCTTTTGTAGGATGTCCACATTGTTAGGAGTTTTGATTATGGCTCCTAGATTGCAGTCATCTGCGAATTTAGTTAGCCAAATACCTTCTGTGTTAGCCTAAGTAGATACCAAACAGGAGAGGACCCAGGACTGAACCCTGTGGTACTCCACTTGTCACTGGTCTGAAGTCTGATTTGGAGTCTGCTACTTTCACAGTGTGGCTTCTGTCAGTAAGCCAGTTGGCAACCCATCTTGTGACATAGGGATTTATACCTAGTTTAGTGAGTTTATCTATAATTCCAGAGTGGGGGATGGTGTTGAACGCCTTGGCGAGATCTAGATAGGCTGTGTGAACCACCTTGCCCTCATCTATGGCTTTGGTGACTATTTCAAAGATGTCTATCAGGTTTAGGCGACATGATCTGCCTTTTACAAACCCAAACTTTGTGGGGTCCAGAGTTTGGAGATCTCCAATGTCTTTGTTTATGAGCTCCATGACAATACGTTCCATGGCCTTGCAGACGAGGCTCATCAGGCTAATGGGGTGGTAGTTCCCGGGGTCTGTTGTGGCCCCCACTTTGTGGAGTGGGATAACTGTCACGGTGCGCCATTCAATGGGCACAAAGCCTGAGGTGAGGCTATGATTGACCATGGTACTTAGTGGGGTGCCAGTTCATTCTGTAGTTCATGTAGAAGGCAGCCTGGGATGTTGTCGGGTCCCATGGATTCTGTGTTCTTGGCTTTGGTGAGTGAGGTTTATACCTGTGCAGCCGTGATTACAGGAACTCTGCATTCTTCCGGTATAAAGATGGGCCCTTTAGGGGTGAGAGGTGGTGGTGGGGGGGTAAAGTTAGCACTGAACCTATCTGTCAGGATGTTTGCAATGTCAGTTGGTTCTGTATATTTAGTGTCATTGTGCTGTAACTCGGAGCAGATCTGAGTGTTGCCATTGAGATTTTTGACATAGCTATAGAATGCTTTGTGGTTGTCTTTAGAATCAGTGGCAATTTAGTTTTCATAACTAGCTTTGGAGGATTTTGAGGGATCTCAGCTTATTACTGAGGCTGACCAGGGAGTTCCTTCCATCGTGGGATTTTACTCTCTTTTGCAACAGTTTCTTTCTTCTGTTGTAGAGTTTGTTTATGGCAGAAGACCACCAGATTGGCTTCCTTTTTTGGAGGATAGCATCTTGGTTCGGTTAGGGATAGCATGATCCATGCACTCGTGTAAGTGCTTATAAAGTGCATTTGTGTAGTATTCAGCAGTCGTACCTCTATTGTCCATCTGCATGGGTGTCGTGAAGTTTGCCACTTCTGTCTTAAGAAGTGTGAAGTTGGCTTTTGAGATTTTTTTACGGTTGTTTTCCTGATGGGGAGCGGGATGTGGATGTCTAGGGTGATTAGCTTGTGGTCGGATCTGACCAATGAGCTGACCTTTGGTGTGGAACACTGGTCACCCATGTTGGTGATGACTAGGGCTAGGATATTGCTGCCCCTGGTGGGGGTGTGGATAAGTTGATCCAAGGTGCTGGAATTGATGATTTCCAGAAAACGTTGAGCAAACGAGTTGGAACATGAGTAGTTTTCCCAGTTAATGGTAGGGTAGTTGAAATCACCCATTATTAGTGTGTTGGGTTGTACCTTAATATTTTCCAGTGTATCAAGAAAAGAGGAGTGGGAATCCTGGGGCATGGTGGGCGTTTTGTAGCAAGCTACAATCTGGATTGCGGTTTTGCCCAGAGTTAGTTGAACTTGGATAATCTCGGATGCATTATGCTGAGCAACTAGCTTGGAGGTGTGGATATCCTTAATGAATATGGACACGCCTCCACCTTTAGTGTTTCGGTCCGGGTTTGGTGGCCGAAGGGTGTGGTATGAATTATAGCCTGGTAATGCAGGGGTGCTCTCTGGAGCTTTGAACTAGGTCTCTGTCACTGTACAGATATCCATGTTCTCCAATTTAAGGAGTGCCTCGAGTGATTGCATTTTGAGGTTTAGACCTAGCATTGAGTAGCATTACCCTCGGATTTTGCTTGCTTGTACCTGTTACGGTGGTGAATTTGTCATTTGAACCTTGCCTAAAAAAGGCACTATAGGGGTGGCAAGAGCCTTTGTCAGTATCCAGATTCCCAATCGCGACGGGTGCAGGCCATCTCTGGCAAAGCAGCGTGGTCTGTCGATCATGTCATCCCAGGCAGACAGATACTGGATTCCCTTAGAATGACACCAGAAGCTTAGCCAATTGTTAAAGTCAATCATTTTGTCCTTGTACTGTGGTGTCATTCTGGGTGATGGCAGGATGCTACTCAGGGTTAGGGTCATAACCGGCCTGGGCTACAAGATCGGAGAGCTCCTCCATGTCTCTTTTCATGTAGTCCAGGGAGGCACGTCTCAGGTCATTCACAACAACATGGACAATGACAGAGTCATATTTGTACTTGTTGTGGAGTGACCTGAGTGCGTGCGTTGTGGCGGATCCTGGCATCTGACAGGCAGCTAACGGTAACTTTTTCCTTGTTTAGCCTGGTGAGTGGAACATCAGTGTGCCTGACTATAGAGTCACCTATGACTAGAGTGTTGGGTATGTTATTCCTTATGGGATGTAATTGAGTGGCACACTGAGTATGTGGGCTGTGTGTCATTTGGGTTGTGTTGGGGGGTGGAGGTTGCTTGCATTTCTGCTTTGGAGGTCTCTGTTTTTTGGGCAGATTTGTACTGAGAGCCTCTGCGAATGTAGGTGTGTGTTTTGTGCTTCTGTGTGTGTTTTGGTGTTGTAGGTTTTGAGGGACTACGTGATGAGTGTCGTGCGGTGCAAGTGTTTACCTTTTCCTCTTGACTGTCTAGGCCAGTCTTTGGTGAAGAGAGCTTTGCTTCCAGTTTGGCTATATAAATGCATCTCTTACAGGTCGTAGTGTTGGGTGGTAGGAGAGGGTTGTCTGTGTACATGTGACAATTGCTGCATTGTCCCAAGATGCCCAGATTCATCAGGTAGACAGGAGAAAACACTGGGAGCTGACCTTTAGACATGCCTGAATAGGTGCTTATTTATTAAGTACTAAAAACTGTTTTCCTCTAGACAAGTGAGGAAAGTTGAGTGCTGTAGTAATTTTGTAACTTATTTAGTGCTTACAATGAGTTCTGCACAAGTGCTGAGATCAAAGAAACAGAAGAGTGCTAAAACTAAAAAGCTGGTTAGTTGCAAGGGCAATTTTGAAGCACAGACTTTATGGCGCCATGAATAGTTTAACCCCAGTTAAGTTGGGGGGGGGGGGGGCTTAGGAGCTCACAAACAGTCCTGGACACAGGAAATCCGTATCTGACCTGCCACAGGAAAGGGGGGAAGCAAGCTTAGATTTTTTTTTTTTTTTCCAGTGAAGTGGAACTGGAGAAAGCTGGAACAGAAGTTGATTCAAAGTTAAGAATCTGAGTGGGTTGGCCTTCACAAATGTTCTCTATTAGATTGAGTGAACTAATGACACTAGACTGGGAGGAGCGTCGCAGATCAAATATACAGTATGGGCGGGCAACTGCAAAGCCACCAAGTATAAGAACACACAACACTAGGGAGCGTGGGTGGGAAAAATTACAGTTCCTAGCTGTAGCCACTAAATGAAAGTTTTAAACAGATCAAGGAGCAGATTTGAGAGTGTTTACAGTTAAAAGCAGACAAAAATGCACAGAAAAGCTCAGATAGAGCACTCACAAACAGAAAATACAACTCTCAGTATGAAAAAGCAGTTTACAGTTAAGTAATGTTAAAACAGTACATAAATGCAGTGAAACAATAAAAAAAGCTTTAACAGTGCAAAATGTAGTAGATCACTTGTATAGCACAATCATAAGCGTTTCAGAAGTGCAGTTCAGTGAAATAAGTGTAAGAAATAACTTATCCTGCTCTTGGAATCTTAAGGAATTTCCACTTATGCAATGCAATCCAGAGCCTGACAAGAGATTCAATGTTATGAGTTTGATATTTTGAAGTTTAGATGTTACGGTCTTGATGTTTTAAGTTTAGATGTTATGAAGATTAGATGTTTTGATAGGCAACCGTCAGCCATATGGTTGTTGGCATTATGGAGTGACGGCAATGTCAGGTAGACCTAGATAGATATATCTATATCTATATATATATATATATATATATATATATATATATATATATATCTATATATCTATCTATCTATCTATCTATATATATATACTGATGATAATATATAGTTTATATATAATGTGTGTATATTAGATTTTATATATATATATATATATATATCTATCTATATATAATTTATTTATCTTATGGGTCTGCTTTGGTAGACCAAAATTCATATCACCAAGATGAAAAGACCGACCGCACAACACTGATGTCCCAGAACATCGACTTTCTATACGAGGTAAGTGACTGCTTGGCCATCATGAAAAAATGTTAAACCCACCCATGTGGGGGCTTTCCCCCCACATCCCCTCCAACTGAATATACAAACTCTGAGATCGCACTGCAGAGGGGGTAAGGGGCAAAATTCTACAGGGTGGCCAAGTGGTTATCTGGAGTGGAAAGTCGGTGTTGTGCATTCGTCTGCCTTTTCGTCTCAGTGGTATGAATTTCAGGTAAGTGAAATTTCAGTCTGCTGTAGAACCATATATATATGTAACGTATATGATTGCCTATGTCGTAAGAAATATGTATGCATGTACTTATATGTGCGTGATTGCCTGTGTCATAAGAAATAATTTAATGAAGATGTTTCTTCCTTTTGGTGCCTCTTTTTTACATGTAGATGTGGGGAGTGCAAGCCATGTGCATATATTACATATACAGATGTATTAAAAATTCCTGCAGTTGACAGGACTTTTAAAGCCCATAAACATTTCAGTTGTCTCTCTAAAGGTGTTTTCTATGTAGCCTATTGGGAATGTTTATTTTTCATTTTATGAGGGGAAAACTGAAAGAACTTTGAAAGTTAGAATTTATGGACCCAACAAAGACATAAAGGGGTACTGGAAAAATGCACTAGCTAGACACTCCGCACAGTATAAGGAAAGTAGTTTCCTTTTTTGAGTTGTTTAACAGGTAAAACCAAATCTTAGTGGGGGACAAGGAGAGACCCTTTTGGAATATTGGCTGCTATGACAGTTGAGGTTGAATGCCAGTGACCCCCCCCCCTTCCGGATTAAATTACCAAGTCTGTTCATTCCCTGTTCTTAAATTAAGAACAGCCAAATGTTAATTCTGCTTATAAATATTGTATATATTTTTTTTGAATTTCCAAGGTCCCAGCTTCCCTAATGGTTTTATATTAATGTGTATGTTTCCAAAATTCTAAGTAACTTTTACAAGCTCTTAAACTTTCTTTTTTAAAAAAAATGTTTTTTAAATTTGATTATTAAACACAGTAGACTTAATTTCCACCAAAATTAATTCTAAATAAACTTATTTAAACACTTAAGAATGACTATGTATAGTCCGGTAAATCAGAGTAAATTGTTTTTGTAGTTTAACACACAATTTAGGTAATGTAATCTGTAATGATATTTTGGATGAATGCAGTAATAAGATGATTAAAAGGACGCAAATGGTAGATTTTTCACTTCTGATTAAGTCTGGAAAATGTGACATGAAAGAACTTAACTTTGGTCAAGGAAGGAATTATTTTAATATTAACCTAGGGGTCCTTTCTCCACATTTGGTTTCCGAGGTTGTGTCATTTAAAGATGCATTGATACCTATTGCTTAACCTTACTAGTGGTGAAAGTGCCCATAGTGTTGAGTTTACATAACAGATTAGTAATGCGCATTGGAATGAAGGCATCTTTGCAGCTGTTTCTTAGCATTCTGGATGTGTTTAACAAAATTTGTTGACTCTCCTAGTTCCTGGCCAGTGCAAGTCTGTCTTTTTTTTATCCAAGTCGCAAGTGACTCTCACATGAATGTGCAGGCTTACAGTGCAGTGAAAAAGTATTTGCCCCTTCCTGATTTATTTTTTTGCATGTTTGTCACACTTAAATGTTTCAGATCATCAAACAAATCCAAATATTAGACAAATAACCCAAATAAACACAAAATGCAGTTTTTTAAGTGATTTTATTTAAGGAAAAAAAATATCCAAACCTAACATGGCCCTATATGAAAAAGTAATTGCCCCCTAAACCTAATAACTGGTTGTGCCACCCACCCTTAGCAGCATCATCTGCAATCAAACGTTTGAGAACTGGCAATGAGTCTTTCACATCGCTGTTGAGGAATTTTGGCCCACTCTTTGCAGAATTTTTAATTCAGCCATATTGGAGGGTTTCCGACCTTGAACTGCCTTTTTAAGGGCATGCCACAGCATCTCAATTGGATTCAAGTCCGAACTTTGACTAGGCCACTCCAAAACCTTAATTTTATTTTTTTTAAGTCATTCAGATGTGGACTTGCTGGTGTGTTTTGGATCATTGTCCTGCTGCAGAACCGTAGTTTGCTTCAGCTTGAGGTCACAAATTTATGGCTGAACATTCTCCTTCAGGATTTTTTTGGTAGAGAGCAGAATTCATGGTTCCATCAATCACAGCAAGTTGTACAGGTTGAAAAGCAGCAAAGCAGCCCCAAACCATCACACTACCACCACCATGTTTGACTGTTGGCATGATGTTCTTTTTCTGAAAAGCTGTGTTACTTTTATGCCAGATGTAACTGGACGCACACCTCCCAAAAACGTTCAACTTTTGTTTAGTCAGTCCACAGAATATTTTACCAAAAGTCTTTGGGATCATCAAAATGTTTTATGGCAAAAGTGAAATGAGCCTTTGTTCTTTTTGGTCAGCAGTGGTTTTCGCCTTGGAACTCTGCCATGCATGCCATTTTTGTCCAGTCTTTCTTATGGTTGAGTCATGAACACTGACCTTAACTGAGGTAAGTGAGGCCTGCAGTTCTTTAGATGTTCTGGGTTCTTTTGTGACTACTTGGATGAGTCGTCACTGTGCACTTGTGGTAATTTTTGTTGGCCGGCCACTCCTGGGAAGGTTCACCATTGTTCCATGTTTTCTCCATTTGTGGTTAATGGCTCTCACCGTGGTTCACTGGGGTCCCAAAGGTTTAGAAATGGCTTTGTAACCTTTTCCAGACTGATAGATGTCAATTACTTTGCTTCTCATCTGTTCTGGAATTTCTTTAGATCGAAGCATGATTTCTTCCTTTTTGGGATCTCTTGGCCTACTTCACTTTGTCTGACAAGTTCTACTTATGTGATCTCTTGATTCAACAGGCTGGCAGTAATCGGGCCTGGGTGTGGCTAGTGAAATTGAACTCTGCTTTCCCAAAAAATGTGATTAGCTGCAGTTACTTCATGATTTAACAAGGGGTTGGGGGCAATTACTTTTTTCACATAGAGCCATGTAGGTTTGGATAGTTTTTTTTTTTTTCCCCCCTAAGTAAATTAAAATCATCACCTAAAAACTGCATTTTGTGTTTACTTGTGTTATCTTTGTCTATTTAAATTTGTTTGATCTGAAACATTTAAGTGTGCCAAACATGCAAAAATAAATAAGAAATCAGGAAGGGGGCAAATACTTTTTTATTGCACTGTATAATGAATGTTCTATAAGTCCTTGTTGCCAGTACCTGCTGTACAGTTTAATACTTTCTTGGTCTGTGTAAGAGATTATTGTCAGTCAAGTGAGGCTAATGAATAAGTTCAACTTCTTTACCAGCTCCCTTATTGCTATTAGAATATCCACTTTCTATTCAGCCTTTTTGAAATTATTATGACCTGCCTCTTGACCAGCTAAATTTTAGGAATGGCTCTTCCTTTTTTCTCTCTTTCACGTGTAAATTCATTCTTTTTGGTTAAACTTTCCTTTTCAGTACATATGTGCGGCTTAATTTTGGGTCTGTCTGTATCATTTTGAAAGAAAATGTAGAGTTCTACATACACTATACTTTTTGAGCTTCCTAACGTGATTTATTTGGTTATTGCCTAGATGTTTTGTTCTTTTCAGTCTTGTAATCAGCTGTGTTCTCTGCTTTTGTATTTTTAGTGTGTGGTGCTAGCTGCCGCCTTCTCTCCCTCTCCCTCTCTCAAGACTTCTCTCTCTCTCTCAAGACTGCAATGCAGTAAGATATCTCCTTCGTGTACTTCTACTTCATTGGCTGTTGTCTGTTGCATGTCATTCATTGTGCCCAAGTGCTATTGCTGACATCTGTTGACTGGCTCATTGTGGTGACTGTTCTGTTATATTCTTATTTCTGTCTGTAGTAGTTCGCTGAAAGTTATTTTCAGTGAACCCCTCGGATACAGTCAGCGAAATTCTCTTCTGTGATTCGTTGAATTCTCAAAGGGCAATGAAGTCTTTGGCCAGCTACACAACTTTGCCCTTTTCCCTGCTGTAGTGAGATCTTGGAGTTGGTATATATAGTCAGGGGGTCAAAGCTCCCCACTTGGGTGGGTTTGATTTAGTTAGTTGTGGGTTCTGTTATTCTGCGGGGAAATTGTTTCATTGCATTTGGAAAATTCAGCAAATCATGGAAGTGATTTTCGCTGAAAAGTGTTGATTGAATAGGTTTTCGCTGAAAATAACTTTCGGCAAACTAATATAGACCCCTTATTTTGGGTTTCAAAGTCTTGGGGCATTTTATCATTTAGCCTTAACCCTGTGTTAATTGCCTTAGCTTGTAGGCTTGTCTCATTTTCCTTCTGTTCTTTTTCTTTCAGCTTTTTCCCGGTTAGGGGTCACCACAGCAGATCACCTGTCCCGCTCATGATTGGCAGTGGAGTTTTACAGTGTTGGGTTGCCAGCCCGGCGCCCAACCTTCCACAGAAGGCACACACATGGACGCAGTCACGCCTAGGGCCAATTTAAAGTGTCTCCTTCCTTCTGTTCTGATTTGATGTTTCAAAGTCTCTATTGGAAGCATGGTTTGGTGTCGCAGCCCCCCCCCCCCCAAAATATATTTTCATTGTGTTTTTATTCCACACTTGACTTGTTGAGTTCTTCTCTGTTAAGGCAGCTTTTTATTGCAGACCACTTAAAACTTTTCAGCTTTTCCTGTAACTTCCATGGGGCTTTAAATTGGTAGAATTTTTTTCCTCAGCAGTGACAGCATTGGTTAGTTCAAGTACTAATGCTGCAGGGTGTATGCATTGTTAGATTAAATAATAATGACTATTTTATTTTACATTGTTCAGGACAATCGGAATATGACGTGCAGTAACTTTGGATACTAATCAGCACTCCAGCATTTCTACAGATTGTTTGTCAGCACTGTTAATGAAGACAGCATTCGGATGTTATATTGTGAACATTTAATAATGCCTTATTAAATGAACTACAGTGTTTGGATAATTCATTCTGAAAAGTACACGGGACGTGGCCCGTAAAGGAGAGACTGGTACCTTTTTGGCACAAGTTTGGGTAATTAACAGATAAAGACTTTTGTTTCCGTCTCATTTCACTTGTTTTCAGTTATAGTATACTGCATTCTTAACAATTTTTATAATGGCAAGCCACTGTAAATAAGGTAAAACAGTTCAAGTACTTCCCAAAACCCCATAAAAACCTTGCATCGGCAATCAGACTACGTGTTCTACAAAAAATCTGCAGCGTTTCATTCAATTACATGTGTTCTAGACAACAAGTATCCAAGCAACCTTATCAGCAATACTACAAAAATTCAACAAACAGCTGCAGTAAGTAACCCTCTTACTCGGAATAAATTGGAACTTCCGCTCCCATTTGATGAAGCAGTTTGGGTTTTTAACTCTACCTTCTTAAATATCTTTTCACTAGCCTCATAAGGAAGGATTAAAGCTACTATATCTCCTTGAATATCTAAGAATACTCTCACACTCATGACAGCCAGAGACCGAGCTTGGACCCAAACTAAGCTACCATCAGATTTGCAAAAGTATAAAGAACTGAGAAATGAGACAAAAAATGTATTGATAAAGATTTCTACTATAACCCCCCAGGTGCCCTAAAATCGGATCCAAAAAAATTCTGGAATGCCATAAACCAAATACTTCATCCTGGTAATCCTACTTCACCTAATCCATCTCCTGACCAATCTCCCCCAAAAAACTGCTAACACCTTCAATGCCTATTTCATTCGGTCACTAGCCAAACTTTTCAATCCTAATCTAAAATACTCCAGTAACAATGTTTCAAATTGCTTGGAACCTCCACCCACAGCTAACTCTGCAAACTTTTATTACTTAAAGCAGTCCCTACTGCTTACATCAAAACCCTTCTTTCCAAGCTAAAACCATGCTATGTTTCGGTTGACAGTATCCTATCTTACTTTCTTCAGATTGATGCTCCCTCTGTTGCTTTGCTTTGTCGGTATCTATTTTTAACCAACCGTCCTGTCTCTGAAGCTAAAAGTACCTGCGATCTGGAAACAATTTTACACCATACCTATTCACAAAGGTGACAATTCCACAGAACCCAAACTTTTGACCAATAGCTATCCTCTCCCCTCTGTCTAAAGTCTTAGAGAAATGGACACATACACAGGTAATGCAATATCTTATACAAGGCACACTCCTACCACTCAGCACTGTTTCCGACCCTAACCTAGTACCACAGATCTACTTTCCTTTCTCAACACCATTTCTATAGCTAGAGGTAATCATAAACTTACTTAATGTTTAGTCCTTGACCTCTCAGAAGCCTTTGACACCGTCTCACATCCTCTGCTGCTGAGTAAACTCTCTTATCTCAACTTCTCTACTACAACAATATGGCTTTTAGCTATCTCACTGACCCGACTGCAATTAGTAAGATGGCACTCCTCACTATCATCTCCTCTTCCAGTGGAAATGGGTGTTCCCCAACGATCCATCCTTAGACCACTACTTTTCAATATCTTCACCAACTCGCTCTACTCCTCTTGTCCACAATCTTCATTAGTCCAATATGCAGACGACTCCACAGTTATCACCATTGCTAACTCACCCTCTGAACTTCTAACAGCTACCCAGACTTCTTTCAACTCTGTTGAAACCTGGCTCACCAATAATCAGCTCATCCTTAATCCCAAAAAAAAACATTCTTACTTTCTCCCCAAAACTGTTACTCATATCAAATCTACTTTTCAAATAAAATCACTAAATCACACTGTCTCATAGTTGCTGACTGTAGTACTAAACTCCTTGGTGTAACCATTGATTATCAGCTAAAATTTGACCTCCGTATAAATAGCCATCAGGAAAACCCATCAAAAGCTAGGACTTCTCTATAGAAAGAAAAAAATTCCTAACCCCTGAATCTAGAGCTACAATCACACATGCTTATCTTTTGCCATGCCTAACATACTGCGCCCAAATACTCACAAATCTTAACTCCACCTTACTTAGCAAACTCGAATCGACCTATCACAAAATAGCCTGCTGCACAACAAGCCTACAAATCTCACCACTGTATCTCTCTCAAACATCTAAACTGGCTCGAACTACCACACCTCCTACTCCTCTCTCAGCTCCAAATTATACATTCCATTATTTATTCACCATCCTACTGTCCAGCACTAGGCACCATAAGCTCCCACTATATCCCATGCAGACTACTCAAGAGCTCCACCCAAGACCTTTTACAAAGTTACAAGCCCAAGTCTAAAATAGGAGCCATTACATACAGCTACCATCCCTCTATTACTTGGAACAAACTCCCACAAGATGTTAGATCACTTTCACATCCTAATGTATTCAAACTAGCCACTAAGGAGTACAAAACCACTGACTTTCTCAGCCTCCGTAAATATACCTTTACTAAATAACAAACTTAACTTCCTCTGTCTTACTGTAATTTCTTCTCCTCTATATCAAAACATTTACAACTTAAACTAGTCTACTTCACTATCTCCTTTCCTTCTGCTGCAGTATTCTTCATAACATTTTTATACATATTGTGTGTGTGTGTGTGTGTGTGTGTGTGTGTGTGTGTGTGTGTGATATATATATATGTGTGTGTGTATGTAATATATATATATATATATATATATATATATATATATATATATACACACACATATATATATATATATAAAATCTAGGACTATTGAATGAAAGTTCAATAGTCTGAATCCACAGTCACCGAACACACTTTAACGAAAGCGCTTTCGTTGGTGTGTTTAAACAAAAAAGAATAAAACGTTACTTTTAAGTTTTTGCTGGGGGGCTGTGCCCCCCCCCACTTAAATATTCTCACTCTGAGATTGCACTACAGTGGGGGAAAAGGGAATTTTCCCTTATCCCCACTGTATGTATAATAACTGTTCTAAAAGTTTTATGAATGATCATAATGTTAACTGTGTTTGCAATGGTTATATATATGTTTTTGTAACTATGTTTTGGAACTTTTCTCCCCAGGCCTCTGCTGAAAAGGGGCTTTTGCTCAGTCAGACAATCCTGGTTAACAAATGTAAAATAAATGATAATAAATAATACTCAGTTATGTGTTCAGTATAGTACATTTCAGTGAAATTTCAGAATATAAGAATAATCAGTTACTTCACATTGTTAGTTAGCTTTAAGGGTAAAGAAACAGAATTACATTATTTATTCATTAGTTAAGGGTAAAGTGGCAGAATTATTTATTACAGGCTTATTAGGATAAGTTATCTAAATAATATTTAGTAATAGTTATTCAGTATACTCAAGGAATAACATGACGGGCTTAATTTGTTAATTTACAGATTACATAATTATTGTTCATTAGTCAGAAAGTTAAAAAAAGACACTAACAGAAAATGCAAAGGTACAGACTTGAAATGCAGAAAGCATAAATTTAGTAAACTATTAAGATAAGTTATCTTAAAATGGGTAGTAATAGTTCATGTTAAGTTGTCTATCTCGCCTTCATTCTTGCTGGATGGGTTCGGAGCCGAACCTCGGCTCCGAACCCATCCAGCAAGAAAGAAGGCGAGAAACGGACAACTAACATGGAACGTTAAGGTAGGTACATAACTTATTCACTGCACTCAAGGCACAACAGGGCAGGCTTAATTTGTTAGTTTACAGATTACAGTGCACTTTACATAATTATTGTACATTAGTCAGAAAATTAAAAAGACAGCAACAAACAGCATAGTTTTAGTAAACTGTTATAGCTCAAATATTCATAGGATATTTCAGATGCAAATTTAGGAGGCAAACATCTGTTACAGCACATAAGTTATAAAAGGTAGGTGGCATTAGCAAATATAAATGAAAATTTCCAGATACAAGTTAATACAGTATATGGTAATTATGATTTAAGACCAGTTTATAGAGTTATCTCTAGTGCCGATTTCAGTTGGTCTTCAGAAAATAGCCATCCCGCTTGATAGGCTATACAATAAAAACAATACAATATTTAACAATTTAAATCTGTGAACAACAGGAAACTGTTTCATTTACTATAAGGTAGAGACATTGTGGTACACTAAGGCACCTGTTCATAAGGTAAAAAACAGAATTTTACCATTACAGCATACAGAGGGAAAAATAGGCAAGATTAATAGTTCCTACTCTAATGTGTATGGCAGTTTCTAATCTGCTTTAAAAGCCACAGAATTAAAAAAAAAAAAAAACTAATTTTCAGAATAATGTACAGGTCTTGGATATGTCACTCATACGTCAGAATTTAGATTTAAAGACTCTCAAAACTATGAATCTAGTTGTTGTTGTTGTTTCGGCTTTTCCCGGTTAGGGGTCGCCGCAGCGGAACTCCGGTCCGCTAATGATTGGCAGTAGATTTTTACGGTGCTAGCTCGACATCCAGCCTTCAACAAAGGCATGCCCATTAAATCATAAAGTTAACAGACTTCAAGCCTAGTGGTTAACATTAAAATTGCAAGTTTATTCACCAGATAAAGAAAAACAATTGTCTAGTTATAATTAAATCATACAGTTGAGACTTCAGTCAGGATAGGTCATAAAGGCTCAAGTGACACCTAGTGGTCAAAATTCAAAATAGCAGGCTTATTTGCCAAATTAAATATATTTTCAGATTGAGTCAGGTAGCATAAAGCTGTATACAGTAGTTAGCAATACAGATGTAAGATAACTTCAAAAGTGGGTCCCTGTAGACTTTCGTCAGGGGCAACTGTTAGATTAGGGACCTCCATTTTTAAGTAGTTATTGGGCATTATGCAGACTAAAAGGTAAAATATGTAGCATCAGACATGCATGCATTCGGTTTCAGGGAAGGACAATTTATTAGAAAGGAAAGACCAGTATGAAATGTGCAGAAAATACAGAATGTCCTTTTCTCAAGGGAAAGATAGTCTTGCCAGCTACAGAATGTTTCTTAATGGAATGTTGAGTAAAGCACATATGAGACCAGGCCTGAGACCAAGGTTAGGGGGGCATAAATGCAGTTTACAAAGCAAAATGACTGGACTGAAGCAATATAATATGTTGTGTTCAGGATAACAGTTCAGTTGAGGTTAGTTAGTTTGGTTGACTTGTCATTACAGAGAAGACTAAGCTACAATACAGACACTCGAGCCTAAGTACAGAAGACGGGTCAGATAAAAGGCTGTTTTAGTTTACGTTGTTCAGGACAATCAGAATATGACGTGCAGTAACTTTGGATACTAATCAGCACCCCAGCATTTCTACAGGTTGCTATTGTTTGTTAGCCCTTGTTGATGAAGACAGTGTTCGGATATTGTGAACATTTAATAAAGCCTTATTAAATGAACTACAGTGTTTGGAGAAGTCATTCTGAAACGTACACAGGACTAGGTCCATAAAGGAGACTGGCACCTGTTCAGCACAAGTTTGGGTAATTAACAGATAAAAGACTTTCATTTCGGTCTCATTTAATTTGTTTCCAGTTAATTATAGTGTACTACAGACTTATCAATTTTTACGTGCGTGTTTTTCTGAGATGGTCTGAAACTTAATAGGATCTTTTTTGTTTTTGTGACCATGCACTTATCCCTACCTTATGCATGTTACATTTATGTTTGCATCCATTCGGACTTTTCACTAAAGTGACTGCTTTAAATTTTGCTAAACATTTTACTTCTCTGAATTCCAAAAATAACTTGCATTTCACTAATTTTGTCACTGCACAGTGGCAGAATGCAGGTTCTTTGTTTTAACAGTGTAGCAGTGATACTGTTCCTTTGCAGAGAAAATCTGACTGGGGCCTTCCTTTGCAAACTCATAACAGGTTAACTTTGTGCTAGACACATTGTGTTTCAAAGGCTGTACTAGATGCAGACCTTTCAGTTTCACAAAATATCGAGTGCTAGAACAGGCTGAATAGCAGTTGTTTTGTCTTCGGCTTTTCCCGGTAAGGGGTCGCCACAGCAGAACTCCGGTCCGCTAATGATTGACAGTAGATTTTTATGGTGCAGAGTTGCCAGACTACACCCAACCTTCTGCGAAGGAACGCCCATGTCTTTCGGAGGCCACGCGACTGCAGGGAGGACATGCAGACTCCACACAGAAGGCACTGCCGCACACTAGCTGAGAATCTAACGGGAGAACCTCTTGCTGTGAGGCAACAACGCAACCGCTGTACCACCGTGGCATTTTAACAGGCTGAATAGCAGTAATGAGTTTTATTTATTTTAAGAATTTGTCCTTTTTTGATGTACAGTAGACTCCCTGTTGTCCGGCCTCGCTAACCAGTCTCTTTAACCGTCCGTCAAACTTCTGCCATACTGTTGCAGAAGACAACTGAGAAGAGCAACACTTCTGCCTCCTCTGGGCAAAATAATGGCAGACATTTAAGTTTTAGACTTCCATAGTTATTAGAAAATGCATACTAACACAAATCTTGTTGTTCTAGCTGATGTATAGCCTAGCAATGCTATTTTGTTAGCATTTTCTGATTAACCAGCTATTCGTTTATCCAGCATAATGTCCGATCCCAGCGTGACTGGATAACAGGGAGTCTACTGTACTCTCTACTTTATTAATCGTCACTGCTCTTCTAAAAATCCATTGTAAGCAGTTGTGCTTTATTCATTACTGTAAGGGATTTACAGTTTAAGCTTATGCATTTGAGCTGTTACTGTGTTACATGCATGCATTAAAAGTCCAGCTAAATGCAAGGTTTTATGAGTTTTTTTCAATTTTTTGTAATCTGTTCTTCCATTTTCATGTAGTATCATATGACTTTCCTTTTTGGAAAGCTTTAAAGTTGATGTAGCTTTGAAACTCGCTAATGTGCTGGCAGTTAAGTATCAGCTGCTTCTATAAGTTCATTAAAAGCTAGTCTCTAATTCTTCTTTGAACCAGGGTTTCACTTTGTTTCTGTGAGGTTTATTTGTGTTTTACTAAAAGTGCTGAACCAAAATGAAGTTCTGTTTGGTAATTGCAACTTAAGTCGCATAGCTTATTTCAGGGTTGTTGCAATACAGCTGACTTCTTTGTGATACTGAATCCATTCTAGCTTGTAATGTAACGTGGGTGGTACAGGCTTAGAAGACGACGGGTGGCTCTCTAAGTTTCTTTTAAAGTCCATCTTTGCTTCAGTTGAATTGCAGTGAAAGCTGTCATTTTCTTTAGGTTTCTAATACACCTTTATTTAAGTTCTTGGCAAAAAATAACCAAGTACTCCATGCCAACAAAGATGTAGCTTTTTGCTTTGCTTGCATGATGCTTTATCCAAAGTAGAAAAGCATTTGGTGAAAAAAAAAAAAAAAGTATATAGTCTTCACTAACAGAAATTGTCCTTTTGATTTCTCCACCATTGAGCAAAATATCCAAGTGTAAAACCAGCTTCTCATGCAGCTTATGCAGATGAACCTGGTTCACTGATTTATTTATTTATTTATTTAAATTTAATTTATTTATATTTGTTGACCGGGAGTGAATCCCAGTCCAGGCTTATACGTTGCCCATTTTCTCTAGAGCTTCCCACTTAAAGCCATTTTGAGACATTTCCTTTCTGGGAGTCCATTTCCAGGTGTGAGGAGACTCCTCCAAATAACTTCCCTTCTTAGTCTAGTCAGTGAGCCTCCCTGTCAGACTTCTAACACATCTGCCAAAACTAAGGAGAGCTTTTTAAGAATACATTTATACAATTAGTCACCTCTTTTATTTTTTATATTTATTTTATTTTATTTTTGTTTGGGGGGGTGGGGTTCTTTTAGCTTGGCTGATCTGTTTACCAAGTTTAGCTTCATATACTTGGGGTGTCCACTACTATAGCTTAAGAATGTATGACTGTAACATGGTCTGCATGTACCAGTATCCCCAGTGTGTGTGGTATTTTGTAAACCTCAGTAACTAGGAATGGTATGCATGAATCCTTAAACTTTGTGGTAAAGTGGATGTATATGATAGCACGCTTGTATATATAGATGTGCCACTGTCAGTTCCTTGAGTGGCCACAAAATGGAATGGCCAAATGTCAAGGCATAAATCTCAAAATGTGGAACATTAAAGGAGACAAGTGAATGAGGACCTCTGAGATCACAGAACAGTGGTAATGTGGATATTGATCCTTTCTCCACTGTGGTGCAATCTCAGATTTAGCATAATTAGCGGGGAGGGGGCAAAAAAGATAGTTTTTATTCTCAGTTTTCCGTCATTTTGAGGTTTACATCTGGATAATTAGCTGTTTGATCTTATGCCGTTTCAAGTTTTTTTTTTTTTTTTCTTTTTTCTGTTAGTGCCCCACCTTTTGAAATTTACATCTGTTTAGCTGCTCAACCTTGTGCATGTTTGTGACTGAGATCCATATTTTATATACATATATAGAATGTGGATGTATGTAAAGTATATATTTGTGTATGTGTATATTTAATGTGTGTGAGACATTCTCATAGAAAAACAATTGGTGCAAGTAGTCAAAAATCCCACTCTACCTAATCTTAGAACCTCAAACCACTCTTTCATTGATCTCTTCATCTTGAGTAATCCAAACTCTCTTGTCTTCAGCATTATAAATTACTCATCCCCATTAAGTGACCACTGCTGCATAATCTTTTTCCCAGTTCCCAAGCTAATCTTTCAGATCAAAATCCAATACAGATATAACAAACCTTAATAGCTGTCTCACTTCCTTCAACTGTAAACTAGAAAGTGCTGATCTAAACAAAGCCACTGAACTCCTTAGACATTCTCATCTCCTTAATAGACTTTCTCGTAATCTCTAGACTCTCCTGTATTAGACCAGACAAGTGGTTAACGCATGAATTTAAAATTCCTTCAGAGTTGGGGGTGGGGGGCAGTACATTTACATTAACATACGGGACCTAGTCAAAATGCCATTAGAAGTCCTCAGTTGTACCAGATACCCCACCCAGCCCTCCTGTACATCTTCTCCTTATTTCAAACAGATCTGGTCTAACATGTCATACCACTACTACTAGAAATCCAGCTGGATGGATATCTAGGTCTAGATGGCCTCCAGATAATGCCTGCATATGAAGAAAAGATGAAGCTGGTCTTTTATTATCAGTCTGCTACCATGGTAAGCTAAATAAATACATTTTTCTGTCAGGACTGCATTTAGAAAACTTGTCTTCTTCCAACTCTGAGATTATATCTAAAAATATCCACTCGTAAACAGCATGGGTTTCAGTCAGGTAGGAGGAGCACTTCACATCCATATAGACACTTGTAAGTGATGATTTCATGAACCAAAACCAAACCAAAAGCCTCAGAAAGGAAAGACAAGGCTTTTGGTTTGGTTTTGGTTCGTGAAAAGTTCGAAGTGATGATTTCATGTTAGTTGCCAGAAACATGCTGACTGCATCTTTTCGCAGAGCTCAGCAGGGCCTTCATCCTAATTGTAACCACTTCTCCATCATACTCTGCTTTTCCTCTGGTAATAGAGCTGTCTTACACATAAGACAGTTCACCGTTTACTAACTCCACTACTTCCCTTGTACTCGAAGGAGTTTGTCAAAGCTCTATTCTCACCCCTCTGCTTTTCTATGTGTATATTGACAAACTTCCACTGGGTCTTCCTCGCCTTCCTCTCTTGCATACTGGTGATTCGGACCTCTACTGCTGTAACCACGCATTAGTTAGGTTGCAAGATCAGCTACATTCTTATTTCTTTTGACTCGGTCAGTGTTAGACACTTAACAGAAACTCATCAGATCCAGTAGTACTTTAACAATCTGTGACGGGTGCAAATGTCCTTCAAGTCTAGTGAATATGAATCCTCTTCTATTTTGGGCACAAAAAAATCCTATTGTCATAACTAGCCTGCGCTGCAGAAAGGAAAGGATTCCTACTGTCACCTCAAGTTCTGCCTCCCTCTTATTTCAGCAAAAACTCCACTGCTGTTAAATCTACATATTGTTTTTTCTAGTGTTATCACTCATTCCCCAAGAAATGAACACCAATGTACAGTGGATATAAAAAGTGTACGCACCACTGTTAAAATGTCAGGTTTTTGTGATGTAAAAAAATGAGACCCCAATAAATCATTTCAAAACTTTTCCCACCTTTTAATGTGACCTGTAACCTGTACAATTAATTTGAAAAACAAATCTGTTAGGGGAAAAAATATAAAAAACCTAGAATAAGCTGGTCGCATAAGTGTGCACACCCTTAAACTACTACTTTGAAGCACCTTTTGATTTAATTACAACAATTCAGTCTTCTTGGGTAGGTGTCTATCAGCATGGCACATCTTGACTTGGCAACCCCACGCTTCCTTGCAAAAGCGCTCCAAATCTGTCATATTGCGAGGGCATCTCTTGTGCACAGCCCTGTTCAGGTCACCCCACAGATTTTCCTATTTGATTTAGGTCTGGGCTGTGGCTGGGCCATTCCAAAACTTTAATTTTCTTTTGATGAAGCCATTCTTTTGTTAATTTGGATGTATGCTTGGTGTCATTTGTTGTGTTGAAAGGTGAAATTCCTCTTTATCTTTCTAGCAGGCACCTGAAGGTTTTGGGCCAAAAGTGACTGGTATTTGGAACTTCATAATTCCCTCCACCTTGACTAAAGCCCCATTTCTAGCCGACAAAAAGCCACCCCCAAAGAGTGATACTGCCACCACCATGCTTCACCATGGTGATGGTGTTCTTTTGGTGATGTGAAGTGTTTTTGCGCCAAACGTACCTTTTGGAATTCTGACCATAAAGTTCAGCCGTGGTCTCATCAGACCAGAACACATTTTCCCACATGTTTTTGGGAGACTAGATGTATTGTTTTGCAAATTTTAGCTGGTCCTAGATTCTTTTCTGTGCAAGAAGAGGCTTCCATCTTGCAACCCTACCCCATAGGCTAGACTTATGGAGAATATGGGAGACTGTTGTCACATGTAGTACACAACCAATACTTTCCAGAAATTCCTGCAGCTCCTTCAGTGTTGCTGTAGGTTTCTTGGCAGCCTCCCTGACCAGTTTTCGCCGTCTTTTCATCATTTTTGGAGGGATGTCCAGTTCTTTGCAGCGTCACTGTTGTCCCATATTTTCTCCATTTTTTGATGACCGTCTTCACTGTGTTCCATCTGTATCCAGTGCTGTGAGAATTTTTTGTACCCTTCTGACTGATACCTTTCAACAATGAGATTCCTTTGATGCTTTGTACAGCTCTCTGCAAACCATGGCTTTTGCTGTAGCAGACAACTAAGTAAATGTATAAGAGAATTTAAGTACCCTTTTCTGCACTTTTTTTTTTTTAAAAATACAGTATTTAAATTGATTTAAACTGTGTATGAAGGAGTGTTGAAGGAATTTTTAACTGGTTATTCTGCTCTTCAGTAACTTGAACTAAAAGCTAGTGTTGGCTGAATCTTGTTATTTGCTAGTAATTACAGGTGTGGGGGTAGCCACATGCTTTGATTTCCTGTCCTTGCATATTTAAACTGGTGCATGTGAAATAATTCCTGCTTTAAAACTTCAGCTTGGCAAGCTAAGAACTTGGTTATATTCAACTGGACGTATAAGAGAATTTAAGTACCCTTTTCTGCACTTTTTTTTAAAAAATACAGTATTTAAATTGATTTAAACTGTGTATGAAGGAGTGTTGAAGGAATTTTTAACTGGTTATTCTGCTCTTCAGTAACTTGAACTAAAAAGCTAGTGTTGGCTGAATCTTGTTATTTGCTAGTAATTACAGGTGTGGGGGTAGCCACATGCTTTCCTGTCCTTGCATATTTAAACTGGTGCATGTGAAATAATTCCTGCTTTAAAACTTCAGCTTGGCAGCTAAGAACTTGGTTATATTCAACTGGACGTATAAGAGAATTTAAGTACCTATTTCTGCACTTTTTATTTTAAAAATACAGTATTTAAATTGATTTAAACTGTGTATGAAGGAGTGTTGAAGGAATTTTTAACTGGTTATTCTGCTCTTCAGTTTATTCCCACCCACCCGCCCTGTTTTTGTTTTGGTGTTAATCTTAGTGGCATTGAAACTGCCCGCCCCTCAGCCTGCCTCTGGGCCCATCTCATTTGCTCACTCAACTGAGTGCAGTGAGATCATATTCTGATTTCAGGCACTCCTACTGTGTACAAAGAGAGCATCTGAAATAGAAAAAAAAAAAAAAATAAGCTTATTTCCTGCCTTTCTTGTTAAGTGGTACAGACTATTTGTAGGCTTCTGAGCCCCCAAGCCCTTCTGTGTTTGAGGGAAGCCTTCTAGCTTGTTTTTTTTTCTTGTAACTAGCCAGTTTTCTAGTTTCAGCACTCAAATCTGTTTCTTTGATCTCAGCACTTGTTCAGAAAAAAAAAAAAAAAAAAAAATTTCATCTGCTTTTACTGTACTTGTGTTTTACCTACTTCTTTTACTTTTGCATCATCTTAAAATACTCAATTGTATTTATTACTGCTTGGTGTAACTCATTCTAAGCCTTTTGGTTTAAACACTTGGGCTTCAAACCAGTTAGTTGTTTTGCACTGAGAGGGTTTGTGGTCTGCACTGTTGTGGCAGAACAGGTAGCTTACATCCTTCTAGGTTGAGAACTGCTGATTGAGGGCTCAGTGTCTGTTATTCTAAAAGTGTATTAATTCTGGTTGGGCACTTGGGCTTTCAAGCCAGTTATTTTACATTAAGAGGGTTCGTGGTCTGCACTCTTGTGGGAGGAGAGGCTGGACTCTGCCCTTCTGAGCTGGGAATTTCTGGTTAAAGGCTTATAGTGCATGCATATCTGAACTGTTTCTTACTGAAGTTGGTGCCTTGTTTGCTGTGGCATAGACTGGATTCGGGCCTGCTGGATCTAGCTTTGTTTGTGTAACTTGAGCACTAATCCAGACATTCTCTAAAGTATTCAATGGTATTTATTACTGCTTGGTTGTAACTTGATTAAAGTGTAGCTATCATTCAAGTCTTTTGGATTAAGCACTTGGGCTTCAGACCAGTTGTTTTACATTAGGAAGGTTTGTGGCAAGCACTGTGGTGGCAGGACAGGTAGCTTTCATCCTTCTAAGTTGGGAACTGCTGATTGAGAGCCCAGTGTCCAAGTGTATTAGTTCTGGTTTAGGCACTTGGGCTTCAGGCCAGTTATTTTACATTAAGAAGGTTCGTGGTCTGCACTCTTGTGGGAGAAGAGGCTGGACTCTGCCCTTCTGAGCTGGGAATTTTCTGGTTAAAGGTTTATAGTGCCTGAATATTTGAACTGTATCTTACTGAAATTGGTTCACCTTGTTTGCTCTAGCATAGACTAGATCCAGGCCTACTGAATCTAGCTTTGTTTATATGCTTGTTGTTTGTTTGCTTGTTATTTCCTGGAAGCTAATTCCACCTAATACGCAACTTCTCAGCGCTTCTGTGGATCACTAGTGATATCTGCATTGCTTACTGTACTTATTTCCTTGTTTCACTTGAAAGAAAGTTACTGTTTGTCGTTTTGCATTTAGTTACTTGTAACACATTGCACTCAAGTTACCTGGCACTTGCTCACTAAAGCAATTATATAAGTCAGCACTAAAATTAAAAGCACTACACCCTCACTCCCCACTGGCCCTTGTTTTCAATTAAGGATTTCCCAATATTATTCTAGCATGTCCAAAGGTCAGTTGTCAATCTCCTCTCGGTCCAGCTGGTGAATCTGGGAATCTTGAGGCAATGTTATAACTGCCTCATGTACACAGACAACCCTCTCCTCCTCCCACATAACACAAATACTTGCGAGAGAGATGCAGCTATTTAGCCAAACTGGAGGCTGAGCTCTCTCAACTCAGGACTGGCAAGACCAGACAGGAGGAGAAGGCAACTACACACACCACAAAACCAGCCTCACATAATGCTACCACTCCACTGAATCAAACACATAAACACACAAAGACATACTGGAGGCTCTGAGTAAAATTTACCTAAACAGCAGAGGCCTCCAAAGCAGACACCCAAACAACTGCTACCTCAAGACACCCCACAAGCAACACATAAACCACAAAGCAGTGTGCAAAGCAGTCACAGCCCTTAAGGCCAAATACAACACCAAACATACTTGTCATAGGTGACTCCATAGTCAGACACACTGACGTCCCACTCACCAGGCTGAACAAGGAGAGGGTCACAGTAAGCTGCCTATCGGGCGCTAGAATCCGCCACATAACACAAGCACTTCGGGTCACTCCACGGCAAGTACAAATATGACACAGTCACTGTCCATGCTGGTGTGAACGACCTGGGGCGTGCCTCCCTGGACTACATGAAAAGCGACATAGAGGAGCTCTCTGATTATGTAGCCCAGGCAGGTAGACCCTAACCCTGAGCAGTATCCTTCCTTCACCAAGAATGATGCCACAATATAGAGACAAGATGATCAGCTTTAACAATTGGCTTAATGTCTGGTGTCATTCAAAGGGGATCAGTGTCTGTCTGCCTGGGATGACATGCTTGACAAGCCACGCTGCTGCATGAGGGACGGCTTGCACCTGTCACCCTGGGATTCCGGATATTGGCTAAGGCTCTGCCACCCCCATAGTGCCTTTTAGGCAAGGCTCAAATTCTAAACCTACCACCCTAGAAAACAAAAATGGGAAGAAATTGAGGGTAATGCTGCTCAATGCCAGAAGTCTAAATCTCAAATGCACGCACTTTCAGGCCCTTCTCAGTATGGAGAACATCGATGTCTGTGCTGTAACTGAAACCTGGTTCAAGGCTCCTGAGAGCACCCCGGCACTATTAGGTTTTACCTCATATCATGCGTTCCGCCCCAAAACCCGGACCACTCCACAAAAGGAGGGTGTATCCATATTCATAAAGGATACTCACACCTCCAGGTTGGTGGCAACGATGAAGCTTGAAACCATCCAGGTGCAACTAACCATAGGCAAAACTGCTCTACCCTCTCAAACTCAGGAACCCCACACAGCCTTCCTGAAGACACTGGAGGGTATAAATGTATCTCCAAACACCATCATATTGGGTGACTTCAACTACCCGAATATAGACTGGGAACATTACTCAAGCCCTAACTTTCTAGCCCAACGGTTCCTGGAGTTCATAAATTCAAATGCCATGGAACAGCTAGTTACTGTTCCCACGTAGAGGAGAAAATATACTAGATCTCATTGTCACAAACATGGGGACAAAATGTCCACACGGAAGTATATCCCTCATTGGTGAGATCTGATCATAAACTAATCTCACTGGAAATCCACATCCCGCCCCACCCCAAACAAAAGACCATAGTGAAGAACTTCTCTAAAGCAAACTTCACACTACTCAAGACTGGTGTGGTATCCTTCAAGGCCCCTGAGTCAGAGTGAAACCACAACCCAAGCTGGAAGCCCTTACAAATGCCTTCTATGAACACCTCCAGGACTGCATGGATCAGGCAATCCCAAATAAAACCAAGACTCTTTCCACAAAGGGCAAACGTCCAGTCTAGTGGACCCCAGCCATTAACAAACTTTACAATAAGAGGAGAAAGCTATTACATGATAGAACAAAATCCATAAAAGGGAAGTCACCCTGATCATTATTAGTAAAAAAATACGAGCACTCATAAAATCAACTAAGGCCAATTTTGAGAGAAAAATTGCCATGGATTCAAAGGACAATCATAAGGCCTTTTTCAGCTATGTTAGGAACCTGGGTGGAAACTCCCAGATATGCTCAGAATTAGTCCAAATGATACAAAAATCACTGAACCCACAGACATTGCCAACATACTGGCAGACAGGTTCAGTGCAAACTTCACCCCTCTCCCCTAAGGAGAGATAACTATCCCAGCAGTGTAGCCTCCCGGACATCTCAAATGCGCGGGTGAAAGCTGCTCTCTCTAAAGCTAAAACACAGCATCAATGGGACGGATGGTGTCCCCGGCTGTGTGCTACCTGAGGCTAAATGAGGAATTAAACCCACATAAGGCAGCTGTTTAATCTCAGCCTTACCACAGGATACGTGCCCAAGGAGTGGCGTGACGGCAACTGTGGTCCCACTCCACAAAGGTGGCGCCTCACGGACCCTGGTAATTACGCCCCATAAGCTTAACAAGTCTAGTCTGCAAAGCTATGGAGAGGATCATAATGGGCTCATAAACAAAGATATAGGGGACTTGCAGACATTGGACCCGACCCAGTTTGGCTTTGTCAAGGGAAGATCATGCCTTTGAACTTGGTCGACTTCTTGAAATAGTCAACAAGGCCATTGATGAGGGAAAGGCAGTCCATACAGCCTACCTGACCTTGCAAAGAGCTTTGACACAATACCCCACTCGGGTATTGTAGAAAACTACCAGCTTAAATGTAAACCCATATGTCACAAGATGGGTTGCAAACTGGCTTAAGGACAGAACCCACAGGGTTAGAGTTGCTGGCGCTGTGTCAGACTCAAGCCGGTCACAAGTGGTGTCCCACAGGGCTCGGTCCTTGGCCCCTATTGTTTGGCATCTACTTCTCAGAAGTACAGGCCAACATGGGAGGACTTTGGCTGACAAAGTTTGCAGATGACTGCAAACTGGGCGCCATAGTGGAAAGATGCATCGGACACGGATATCCTTCAGAAGGGACTCACGAAACAGATAGCTGGTGCCAGAGCCATGGCCTGAGTTAAGCAGCCAAAAATGTATAGTCATACCCTTCGGGAAAAACAAGGTAACCCCAAGCTACCATATAGGTGGAAATCCACTAAGCACAGAAGAGGTTATCAGGGACCTGGGGACCCAGGTTGACAGTGGCCTTTCTTTTGACACTCACATTGCTAAAGTGGTTAGAAAGACCTTCAACATTGCCCAGCTGATCATGAAGAGATTCACATCCAGATCTAGTGAGGTCATTGTTCCCCTGTACTCTTCACTTATCAGACCAATGATACAGTACAATGCCCCATTCGGGATGTATCTCACCCGACATCTGCAGCAATTGGAGAGACCCCAAAAGTTCCTCACCAAAAGGATAAAGGGACTCCAAAATCTGTCATATGCTGCCAGATTGAAGAAACTCCAGCTCTATTCAGTCGCATACCGTCTGCTCAGAGGTGACATGTGCCTGACATACAAGGCCATGTCCAACCCGGAATTAATGGACATGCTCCACCTCAAAAATCCAAATCCACCAAAACCACTAGAGCAAGCGACTTAAACCTTAGCACGGATATAAATAGGACGTGCTGGAGGGATAGATTTATCACTCAGAGACTCCCTATGCTGTGGAATAAAATCCCGGTCCATGTGAGGCAGAGCACCTCGCTGACTCTGTTCAAGAGAAATCTAGACCTGTGGATGGGAGATCGTAGGTTTACCCCGGGAATCATCTCTGGGTCACTGCTGGACAGAGGCACAACAAACTAATGGGCACAGTATTTTTTCATATAAGGGGTGGCGTAAGCCACAATAATTTGGGCTAGGCTTATAAATGCCTTAGGGCAGATAGCCTAGTATAAACCTATGAACCTATGTGAGGAAAATCCCACTAGGACAGCTGCACTTTATTTGGGGTTAATCAGAGTCTCTCTAATTGATGGCAGGTGCGCACCCAAGAAGACTGAATGCTGTAATTAAATCAAAAGGTGCTTCACCAAAGTATTAGTTTAAGGTTGTGCAATCAGCTTATTGTAAAATTTTTTTTTTTTTTTTTTCCCTTAACAGACTTGTTTTTCAATTGTACAAGGATGTTCTTCGTGTTTTACTGTTGCTGTCATTACATTAGGGTAATCCTGCTGGCAGGTTGCCCTCAGTCGGCCTGAATTCCAAAGTCTTGGGTCCTGAGTCGGCTGTTGTCGCCCCTTCCCTGACGTCAGGTCGTCAGGGGTATAAAAGTAGAAGCCAATGCCATTTTCTTCAGTCTTTCTTGCCACGCGGTGCCCGAAGCAGAAGCAGTTCGCAAGTGCCGGTCGGCTGACTCTTGATTTTCGAGTTCGAATTTCAGATCCAAAGTCTTCTATAAAGCTAAGTACCCCGTTGGGGAAACCGTTTTGTTTTTCCTGCTCCAGAACCGATGTCAGAAAAAGTTAATAATTGTATTTCTTGTGGGAAGCAAATACCTCAAGGACTTTCATTCTTACTGTATTCCTTGCCTAGGCCCTGATCATAATTTTCTGGGTTGTCGGTTTTGTGCTAGATTTAACCAATGTGCTATTAAGCGTCTGTATGATTTTGCTTTAAACTACTTTGGATGCAGATTTAATTATCCAGAAATGTCATCGGAAAGCCATCCGACTACCGGAGTTCACAAAAAATGCAAAGAAAAGGAAAAAGAGAGATAGCAGAGGCCCAAAACCGATTACGAAGCTTATCCTAAGCCATTTGCCGGTTCACTGGTTCTCGGTGAGGTGCTTTCGCAGCCACTGACTACCGCTACTGACTCCCACGTGGAGTCGGCCATGCCACTGGAAACTCAAAGTATTGAAGCCTCGGACGCGAATCCTTCAGATGGATCCGGAGCCGCTGAGCAGGCACCGGCTTCTGAGGGTGTGTTCAGACCCAAACACCTATACATTAAACTGACTTCAAAGGCAACGACTAAAGCACCTTCAAAGGCAAAGAAGAAACCTCAAGAGCCACATGGACAGGCTTCCATGCCCAAAAAACAGATGATCAAAGTGGCCAAAGACTTTATTACCTTGATCAGGGGTTCCCATCCCCCTCCTGATAAGAGGTCTAGTTAAGAGACTGACTATGAATCTTCAGATCAGGTTTCCATTTCTTCTAATTCCTCTTCTGATCAGGAATATTCTTTTCCCCCTTTGAGGACTCTGATGCTGAAGAATCCATACCTTCAGCTTCTCCTGAGGATTATTCTTTTGGGGAAACCTTACATACCATGAGGGAGCATTCCCACTGGGAGAGCCAAGATTTTTCAGAGTCTAAAAAGAGGCTCAGGGATTTACTGTTACTACCTCAGCACAAGCCACTAGCCATCATCCCCCCTGTGTTAGACATTGTAGATGTGTTTTCGGAGTCCAGCCTTACCCCTGACATCTTACCTCCAGCTCCTGTTTAGCCTGACCGATATTACAGGGTTCCTGACTCGCATAAATTCCTTTTTAAAAACCCTACTGCAGACCCAGAAACTATTTCTCAGGGTCCCAAGGGTGTTGAGGCTTCCACTGCAAAAACCCTACCCCTTCTGATAGGGATTCTAGGGCACTGGATAGATGGGGAAAGGTTTACACATTTTCTACCTTGACTATAAGGGCCTTAAACTGTCAATTTCATATGCTCTCAGCAACATGTCATGGCATTGCTTAAACAGAAAATGTTAAATTCTGAATGTGCAGACAACAAGGAAATGGTGGATATATTGCATGCAGCTGAACAAGTTGGAAAGCATACTTTGCAATGTGGTTTTGATTCTTCAGAGGCCTCCTGCAGGACCGCAGTTACTGGTTCTGTATTTAGAAGACATGCTTGGTTAAAGGAACAAAAATCTGCCTGATCATGTTAAAGTTAAATTATTAGATGCACCTTTACAGCATGATTCTTTGTTTGGTGTTAAGGCAGAAGAGGTGTTAAAGAAAATGGAGGACAGGGCTAAATCTATGGAAACGGTTAAAGATTTCTTACAAGTACAGCCACCTAGGTTTAGTAGACATTGACCAACAAAGAATTGGTCCTTTCCAGTGTCAGACAGACCTCAAAGGGGTAGACCCAGACACCCTAGAGGCAGATCCCAGGCTCAAGGTTCATACAGGTCAAGGCAATGGGGTGCTTCTACCTCCAAAAGTGGAGAAGACAAATCACAACCTTACGGGAAATGGTCCCAATGCCTTCCCCATGCCTGCACCAAGCACTTGTTTCCTGGCAGCACCCTTAGGGGGAAAATTTGCACTTTTAACCCAGGACACGTGGCTTCTAAATATCAAGTCACAAGGCTACAAGTTCCATTTCCATACCCTGCCAAAGACAAATGGCTGGCCAGATCTGCCAAAAAATCAATGGGCAGAGGCACAAAAACAAGTTTCATCCCTCATGGACATGAGGGCCATTCAACTAGTGCCAGAGCAAGAGCGGGGACAAGGATTTTACTCAAGACTGTTCTTGGTACCCAGAAAGGACAAGGCCTGGAGGCCAATACTGGACCTATCGATTCAGAATACATTCCTGGATATACCAAAATTCAAAATGTTGACTTGGCAGCAGCTACTGCCCATGCTGGGCAAGAACGCTTGACTTGTAACTTTAGACCTAAAAGAGGCATACCTGCATGTCCCAATCGGACAAATATGCAGAAGATACCTCAGATTCAAGGCTGGCTCAATGCATTACCAATTCTCTGCATTCTGCAGACAGAGGAATACAAATATATCCTTACTTGGACGACTGTCTAATTCAAGCAGAGAACAAGGACATTCTTCTACAGCATCTGGCATTTGTGAAAAAACTTGTAACATGCCTAGGGTTACACAGTCAGCGAAAAGAAATCAAAACTAGTACAATCTCAAGAAATAATATTCCTGGGTGCAAGCTTAAATACAACTGCCCAGATGGCTTATCTCACTCCAGACAAAGACAACTGACTACCTATTTCAAAATGTTAGCAACAAATGCCCAGATGTTATGTGATCCTATCTCGCCTACATTCTGTACTGATGGGTTTGGAGCCGATCCTCTGCTCCGACTCAGCACGCTATACTATAGAACGAAGTCTCTTATTGGCTGAGCTATCCCACATCCCAGGATGCACCACCACTACTTCCCCAGATCTCATTTGCCGCTTTACAGCAAAGACGTGGTCTCTGACTTGGCTGAGCTAAGTTGTTATTTCTTCTAAAATTTCTGTCAAATTTTTGATTAATCTACCCAAAAGCTGTTTTAATAGCTATCGTTGTTGTGTGTTTGATTATCAGTGTGTATTTGTGGTAAATTTGTCATTATATCGAGGGAAAGGATCCCGTTTAAGTTAGAGGGGCCTTGCCCTCGCGCGTGATTGAAATTACTGTGAATCTTGTTGTAGTGTTAGTTGGTCAAGTAATCCCGTTTCTGTTAGAGGGGTCTTGTCCTTATTTACTTATTTTTTTTTTAAAAAAACTCGAAAGTTTCTCTCTTGTAGTGTTTGTCTGCCAGTATGTCGAAAGAGCACAGACCATCTGGGTTCAAGAAATGCTCTAAATGCAGCTACAAAATGTCCATAACGGACGATCACTTGTTGTGTGTGTATTGTTTAGGCCCTAAACATCTTCAGGAGTCATGCAGCGTTTGTCACGCTTTTTTCCTCCAGAGTCCTCCAAGAGGAAAAATAAATTAATTATAAAAGGGCTTATTACACCTTCTTTTGAGGAGGCTTTATCTTCTTCCTCCTCAT